>NC_000070.6:41949404-42014404 GCF_000001635.26 Mus musculus
TTCACTTTTCTTTGTTAAGGTCACCGACTATTGATTTAAACATTTTTACAAGGATTGTTCTAGCAAGATAGGGAGTAAATGGCATGGATTATGGCAGAGGCGAAGGGGGAGGGGAAGGAGGTGGAAACCCACCTGGGAAATCTGGTGACAGTCACCTTGCGCTGGCAGAGGGGAGGAAGGGAGCTGCTCCCAAGAGTGAGAATTTCCAAGTGGCTGAAATGGTGAAGGGAGAATTCCAGAAGACCTTGGAGTAGCTGGTGAGTAGGCCGCCAGCAAGGCTTTCTTTTGTAGAGGAGGAGCCCTACTTGGCTGAGCCTCTAGAGAAGCTCACTGCTGAATGCTGGGTCAGAGGGACCCCCAGTGTAAATCATCATACACTGCTGAAGGCACATACAGCAATGTCTTCACACAGATAGGCTGGAGGACGTCATCCACACACACTTCTCTGGAGAAGGCGTCACGTGTTTTAGCACAAGGGCTGCACAGGTCCTGTTCAGGCTCCTTTCATGTAACCTTTGCCCAGGACTCTACCAAGATGGCATGCAGGCTGAGTCACATTGATGTTTTTGTTTGTTTGTTTGTTTGTTTGTTTTTGTTCTGTTTTAAGAAAAGGTCTTGCTATGTATGCTGGTCTCTAGTTCATGATGGCCGTGCTGGGATCACAGGTGTGCAAGCACCATGTCCAATGGACTCTGATGCTATCGTCCTGATTGGTCTGAATGGCAGCTGAGGCTCATGCATTATTAATACCACCTACTCTGGGCCACTCCCACTAATCAGACATTCCTAGTCGTGTTATACACGCTACGATTTTCTTTCTTTTATAATCTCTAAGTTTTTGGGTATAGTTTTTCTTCATTCTTGAGAATTTCACACATGAAATATGACAATACTCATTTTCAATTTTCCCTCTAACTCCTCCTTTATCCCCACCCCCCAGTGTAGTCGCCAGCAGCTACGGGTTACTGGGTTCCTGAAAGGAAAGCTGGGGTTGGATGGGAAAGACAGTGAGAGAAATAACAAGCCAAGACAAAGTTCTCTGATCAAGGCCAATGTTTACTTGTGAGTCAGAGCTTATAAAGGGGGTGGGGGGACCCATCCCCCACCACACCAGGATCTCGCTGCTTTGTCAGGATCCCTGCTTTCAGCAGGTAGT
The DNA here is from genome assembly GCF_000001635.26 of Mus musculus. Taxonomy (NCBI): domain Eukaryota; kingdom Metazoa; phylum Chordata; class Mammalia; order Rodentia; family Muridae; genus Mus; species Mus musculus. The sequence goes on from NC_000070.6 coordinate 41,950,561, forward strand.
GGCATCTTGGAGGAAACCGCAAATGTGGCAGGACAATAGACTTTACCTAGGTCGGAAGACTCCACCCTAGATGGGCTAGCAACTGTGGCAAACCAAGTCTGAGCCAGCCTGCTCAAGACTGGGGGGAGGGCACATGCTAGTATGTCCTCTTCTAACTTCATGTCTTTTTTTTTTTTTTTTTTTTTTTTGGTAGCCCACTAAGTCCAGTTAGTGCCGCCTATATGCACATGAGTGTGGGCATCCTATAGAGTGTGAGAAACCTAACAATGGCCACAGCCTCAAAAACTAATGAACTTCCCTTCCCCTGCAGCTATTAACAGCCAATAGCTCCTCAGTGAGGGGTGGGGCCTGGAGATCATCAACCCTATCTATGCCAGGCCGGCTTGATCTTGTGCAGGTGGCGCTCATCACTGTGAGCCATGCCATGTCCAGAAGACAGGACTTCACCTCACCTCGCCCATTCTCCAGGTTATATTCCTTCCATCTCTTCTTCTGCAAAGCTCCTGAGCCCTGGTGCTGGGGTGTGAATACAGATGTTCCGTTTAGTTCTGAGCGTCCGGTCTCTTCAGCACTGTGACCAGTTGTGCACCTCCACTTTGACTTGTGTCTTCTGCAAAAAGCAGCTGCTTTGATCAAGGTCGAGAGAGCTCAGGTCTATGGGTTTTAACATTTATATTTACAATGCAATTTGGCAACATGATCACATTAGTTACTTTTCTGTTGCTGAGATAAAACACCAGAAGAAGAAGGAGAAGGGGGAGGAGAAGGAGGAGGAGGAGAAGGAGGAGGAGGAGGAGGAGGAGGAGGAGGAGGAGGAGGAGGAGGAGGAGGAGGAGGAGGAAATGGGTTTATTTGGGCTTACATTCCCAGAGGGGATACAGCCCAGCACAACAGGAGAGGCATGGTGGCGGCAGGAGTGTAAGATAGGCCTGGCATCGGGAGGCTGGCTGATCACATTTCATTCCCACACATGAAACCCAGAGGGAGCAAAGGAAGCAGGGCCAGGTTATAAAACAGCAAAGACCACCCCCAGTCACCTACATCCTCCAGCAAGGTTCTGGATGTCTTTAGGAACTTCCTAAAGGTTCCATAGTGTTCTCAAGCAGTCCACCAGTTGGAGAGCAATAGACATGAGTCTACGGGGGGAGGGGGGGTCATTTCAAGCTACAATAATGAGCATTTCTAGTGCCTATGTTTGTTTCTGGCTGTTTTTGTTCTTTTAACTTTGAAACTCCCTTTATTTTTGTGTGTATGCATGTTTTGGCTGCATGTCTGTCTGCACCATGTATGTGTCTGGTACACAGAGGCCAGAAGAGGATGTTGGATTCCCTGTGACTGGAGTTTTAGGGAGTTGTGAGCATCTTTGTTTCTTGAGTCAGGGTCTCACTATGTAGCTTAGGCTGGCTTTGAACTCAATATTCTTCTGCCTCAGACTGGGATTACAGGCATGTGTCACCATGCCCAGCTTACCAGAATCCTTAGGAAAACAGATTTAAAAAAAAAAAGTTGTAACATTTTAAATAACTACATCTTTGAGAATTTCATGCATTTTTACAATGTTTTTTTGATTATCCCTGTGGAGGGACTTTTGTGTCTGAGGCTGTAATCCTAGCTCATGTCTATGGGAGTCATAGTCCCTAGAGTAGAACCAGCTATTGTTATTTTGCTAAATATTCATGCTGTCAAATTTGTTTCCTAAATATTTATGCTTACACCTATAGATGTGGGCTATTCTTTGCCTTGGCCATAGAAGCTTCTTTTTGGAGTGGAAATAAGTCAAAGCTGAGATGTATCGCTGGTAAAAGAGTAAGGAGGGAGACTACTTGCTCCAACCTAAGCGGAATATCATATTAATTCCCCCCACAACCACTACCACCAAGGCTCAGGAGAGGGAAGGAATGCAGGATGGGAGGAACATCGTGAAATGTTGGCTTCTGGGCTGTGTCCGTCTCACTCATGGCAGCTATGGCTGCCCCCACAAGACCTATACAAGATCAAGTCAGCCAACACTCTGGTGTGGATGCGGGTAGATGATCTCCAGGCCCCACCCCTCGCTGAGGAGCTGTTAGTTGTTGGCAGCTGCTGGGGAGAGAGAATCATTCTGAGCATGTGGGTGGACCGAAGACACCCAGAGGCCCACCCATCACATGGCTCGCTTGCCGCTGGAGCTACTACAACGTGAAAGTCTGTGGTGGAGAGATAGGAGAATGGAGTGAGGCTCGGTGAAGCCCCAGCCCGAGCCGTCACTGAGGGCCATGTCTGGGTCTGTGATCAGGCAGCAGCAGGGGCCTGTGTCTATGTCTGTGGCTCACATTATGACCAAAGGCCACGTGGATGTCCCTGGTCTGGTCTGCTGCCTGGAACCATGTTGATGTGCAAGGACTGTGCAGAGATGGCCCAGTTGGGGGTTGAGGGGACTCAGGTGAGCCCTGTGGCAGGTTAGGAGAGCAGGATTGCTGTCCCTGCCCCTTGCCAGCTATAGTACTCCTGAGAGCAGGCCCTGTTCGTCACCTGGGTGACATCACTAGAGTTGGCCACGATGTTAGGAGTGTGGGTGAGCTGGCCTCCTACTCACTTGCTGTGGGGTGGTGCAGGTGAGGGAGAGATGGCCCTCATGTCCCTTGCTGGCTGCAGCACTGGGTGAACTGGTGGCCCAGCGCTGGAGACCTGTCCTGGTGCTGTGAGTGTGGGAGAGTTTGAGGGCTGATCAGCTCAGCTACCACCCAGGCCCAGATCCAGGGTGTTGAGTTGGCCCACCCCAACATCTGCTCCATCTATGAACTGCTGGAGCATTAAAGGAGACGGTCCTGCAGATCCAAAACTGCAGGACTTCCATGACTCAGGGCAACAACAGGGTTTCCGAGGAGTCCTGGTAAGGATCCAGTATGGATGGTGTAGCAGGAACCAGAGGCCTCAAACCAGACTAGTAACACAGCAATGAACATTTCCAAGTACAGACATGTGGTCTAAAAGAGTATACTGTGGGACACACTGTGACACACTACAGCTTCCACAATGAGAGTTTTTAGGTTTGTATTTGTTTTTTATTTTTGGGTTTTTTTTTGTTCTTTTATTCTTTATTTTTATTTTATTTTAGGGGGAGGTTATAAGAGTGGAGGGAAGATACAAAGAGATGGGGAGAGGAGAGGATTGGGGTGCATTCACAAGGGATCAATAAAGTTAAAAAAAGAGACATGACGTTTAGGAGGGGAGCTTGCTGGAGGGGGTAAAGAAAGGTGGGTGCCATATTTGTGTATAAGTATGAAATTCTCAAAGATAAAAGTATTTTTAAAGCTGGGCATGGTGGCACTCGTGTAATCTCTGCACTGGAAAGGCAGAGACAGGTCCATTTCTGAGGCTCGCTAGTCTATCAGCCTGGCATTTCAGTCTCTAAGCTCACAAATAGTTCACAAATAGTTCTACAAACTAAACATAGAGTTCACATTAACAGCAGCATGGGCAGGAGAACTGGCCACACTCCCACCCACCTGTCTGAGACCCAGGCTGACCAGCTCAGCTACCACCCAGACCCAGATCAGGACTTTGAGTTGGCCCACCCCAACATCTACCCTATCTACGAACTGCTGGGGCACTGAAGGAGCTGGTCCTGCCTATTCAAAGCTGCAAGATCTCCAGGACACAGGGCAACTGCAGGCTATCTGATAGGTCACCAGACTCAGTGGCAAGTACCTTTATCCACTGATCCCTCCCACCCACCCCTACCTCTTAAGTTTCTATTACCTCTCAATATCCCATTAAACTATGAACCCATCAATGGAATATTCCATTGAGAGTCCTCAGAATTCACTCTCTTCACCAAAGCCCACCTTGGAAGATAGCCACATTGAAGATCAAGACTTCAACATGAGCTTTTGGGAGTCTTTTCAGATTCAAACCATAGCACAAGTGTATACATTTGAGAAATACTATCTTCCTGCTCTCAAGACAATTGACAATATAGTTTTAAAGACAAGACTAATTCACACATCAGTGATTAGTCCCAGCTCGCCCACACGCACAGCACCAGGGCAAGCTCAAGCTCTCCAGCACTGACCCATTTACCCAATTTTACAATCGGCAAGGGCAGGGCCAGATCTCCCTATGTTCCGTCCCTGAAACCCACATGGCAGAAAGAGAGGACCAACTCTTGAAAGTTGTCCTCTGACCACCACATGGTACAAGTGCAACTTCACAATGAATAAATGAATGTATAAAGATTGTTTATTTAGAAGGTAGAATCTACTCAAGCGATTGGCTCCTTGGGATGTGTTTGGGAGGTGTAGCTCTGTCCTTGGCTCTTTCTGCTCCCTCACTGTTTTCCTTCTGGATTTCTTGAGGTGAGGGCAGCTTTTCTTGCCACCGGCTCCCATACCCACTATTACCTGCTTCATCATAGATCCAGAACGACATGGCCAAGGGACTGAGGACTGAAATGCCTGAAATCATGGGTCCAAATGAATCTTTTTTCCCCTTTGTGCTCATGTATTTTCTCTCAATGATGGGAAGATGCCTAACACACTACTCAGGGTGGGCATGAGTGTTCATCAGACTAGTAGGGTGAAGACTGAATGCTGAGGAAACTATGAAATAGACTCTTCACAGTTTTGGGATACAAAGGTTTTATGAGGCCATTCTCACTGGGCAAGATAGTCTAAAGGATTTCCAGAATTCCTGAGTGTTACAGAAACATCACAGTATCCACAGGGATCAAGCAATTAGCACAAATGCAGATTAATGGGACGAGGACAAGAATGACTGTTTCTAGAAATGAGCTGCAAAACACTTGCCCCATGCCTTAGCTGCACATCAATAAATGCACATCAAATAAAGCTACAAGAATATCTAACCACAACTAGCTACTGTTTTTGTTTGTTTGTTTGTTTTTATGATTCGGGCTGGAAGTGCTCCTCTGTGCAGGCATCATTGCCCTGAGCAGGCTGGATGGTGAAATATGGATAGAAAGAGCTGCAGATACACAAAGCCTTGGACAGAGTTCCACAACAAGCCGAGTTGGTGAGCCTCCATGGACAGCAGTGCTTATAATCTCTTCCCACTCAAACTGGAGGCTTCCCCTCCTTGCTCTTATTGTGCAATTTAAAGACACTGCTGTCTTTGTGGTTGGAACACTGCTGGACTTTTGGTTTAAACATGCTGTTGACCAAATGTCTTACTGAGGAATCTTTCCATTGGTCCAATTCTGTAATGAGTACAGGCGCTGATAACTGACTTCCCGAGGAGCCAGTGCTTACACGGGATTGAACAGTATGTAGCCTAGTAGATCTGATAACATGTTATTGGCTTGGGGTTTGATTCTTGGTCCCTTTCTTCACTTAAAGTTAAGAACTCTAATGTTGATGATGTGCACAGATCTGTGTAGAACAAAACCTAGGGAAGAAATGGAAACTGGGTGGTCGTCAGTGTGATTAATCTGGGTGGGATGAGGTTGTGGTGTCATACTTTCTTTTAGCTGGAATGCATTTTTGTACCACAATGTAAGTTCCAATAAAAGCTTACTTAATTAAAAAAACAAAACAAACAAACAAACCTGCCACCTTGGTTTTCCCTTCCACACCTGCCCTTTTTGTATTTCTGATGTCTGATTAACCCCTTTAGTGAATATCAAGGCTTTTCATTTCTGATCCTTAAATATGTTCTCTCCCTGAACCTCTGTGTACTTGTCAGACACATTTCCAGGTAAGGAAGGTAGAAGTTTCTCTGTCCCAGTCACTCTTCCTGACAATGTACCTGGTATGCCAAAGTATTTAGTTTTCTGAGGATGAGTAACTTATAAGTAGGCAAGTGTAGGGGGCTGATCTGGTATTGCTATGTATTCAAATGCTAAATATCAGCCCCTAAGATCTGGTTGCCCCCTGGGCTGTTAGGGATGGTTAAGAAATACAAGTTAATAGTTACTAGTATCATGCCAGATGCTAGTCTAGATTATCACAGAAATATACACCCTAGGTTGCACAGATAATTTATACCTATAAACAAGCAATGTTTGCTTGCTCAGGTATGCTATAAATAGATGGATAGTCTTCAAAACTCTCAGATACTCATAGAATAGGGCATTTAAAGTTTGTTTGTTGTTGTTGTTTGTTTTTTTTTATTTTTTTATTTAAGACCTTCTTGACATAAAGGCATGTCAGCTTCTGGCAGTACCCCATTCTATTTCAAAGAAGATGATGAGCATCAAGAATCTCCAACCGGAGTTTGCCTCAATGTGGCAAGCTGCCACAGGGCAGAGAGTTGCCCATAATTCAACTACAGACATAATGCTGTTCAGAAAGGACAAACAGGCTCAGGGACATCTGCCAAGCTCTGCCAAGAGAGGGTAAGCAAGTCCTTTATAATTCCTGCTTCACAAAATGTCTGTCAGATATACTGGGCCAGAAGGATGAAGATGGATGCTCCAACATTATGGAGACAATTCTGGGGAACTGTCCAGGCAGCCATTTCTCAGCCATTTCTTAACCTTGAAAGCTGCTTGCCTGCATTTCCTACAAATTCAGGTAATATTTACCCCTTCTCACATCTCTAATGGGGATGAAGGCCAGAGAGTTATAGTCTTACAATTAAACTTAAGTTATAAAGGATCTAAAAAATATACTTTAGGGTCTAAAGAGGTTTTTAAGGATGGCAAATGAAAGTTATGTAAGTTGGAGGACTTGAAGGTTTAAGTTATAAATGGATGTTTTAAGGTTGATAATTGCAAGTTATGAAAGTTAGAGAATTTAATGCCTAAGATGGTGTATTAGTCAGGGTTCTCTAGAGTCACAGAACTTATGGATAGTCTCTAGATAATAAAGGAATTTATTGATGACTTACAGTCGGCAGCTCAATTCCCAACAATTGTTCAGTCGCAGCTGTGAATGGAAGTCCAAGGATCTAGCAGTTACTCAGTCTCACGCAGCAAGCAGGCGAAGGAGCAAGAGCAAGAGCTAGACTCCCTTCTTCCAATGTCCTTATATTGTCTCCAGCAGAAGGTGTAGCCCAGATTAAAGGTGTGTTCCGCCACACCTTTAATCCCAGATGAAAGGCGTAGCCCAGATTAAAGGTGTGTTCCTTAAACACGGAGATTCAATCTTCTGGAATCCATAGCCACTATGGCTCAAGATCTTCAAACCAAGATCCAGATAAGGATCTCCAAGCCTCCAGATAAGGGTCACTGGTGAGCCTTCCAATTCCGGATAGTAGTTCATTCCAAATATTGTCAAGTTGACAACCAGAAATTGCCACTACAATCCACCCCTTGTCAACTTGACACAAATAATATCTCATGTTCACATGAAACAATAACAAGGTTGTAAATAGGCCTAACATGATATAACTATTCCTCGTACAATCGCAAACGCATTAGTAAATTGACAATGGCATTCATATTACTTTATAATCCTCGTTTCTGCAACTGGTTACGTGGCCTTAATTGGTATTTATAACTACCTTCCTCTACTACCCATTCTGTATTTCCTTCACCTTCAGCCAGCACCTCAGCAGGTCTTGGCTCTTTTCCTGGAGGATTGACCCATACCTTCATTCCTGATGGGTCTGTGTCCTTTGTCATCCTGCTTGGATTAGGCTGTTGTAGTTTCCCATTGACTTTAATCACAGGACATGGTAGTACTAAGAGACGCCCTAAGGGATCTCCTACACTCCAGACATAATCTTGCTTACCACCATTGTGAAGAGGTAATCCAATTTCCCCATGGTAATCTGGATCTATCACCCCTCCTAACACTGTTATTCCTTTTTTAGCCTGTTGGTTTAAGGGCATTAGAAGCCCAAAATGACCAGGGGGAAGTCTGAGCTTCCAGTTCAATGGAATGTTTGTTGTAGCTCCTGGTAGGAGCACTCCCCTCTCTGGAGCCAAAACTTCTAGGCCAGCAGAACCTAGAGTTATGGGGACAGGAAGCAAAAATTTTCCTAGAGGGTCACTAGGAGTGATAGTAAGTGGAACTATTCCCTTTTCCACCCCTTGATTCCTGGACCCATGAATCCTGGCTATGGGTGAAACTGTACCATATATCGAGCGCTGATTCAAAGCATATACTGCCTTCTGAAGAACTCTACCCCAGCCTTCCAAGCTGTTACCACCTAATTGGCGCTGTAACTGCGTCTTCAAAAGGCCATTCCATCTTTCTATCAGACCAGCTGCTTCAGGATGGTGGGGAACGTGGTAAGACCAGTGAATTCCATGATCGTGGGCCCACTGTCGTACTTCTCTGGCTGTGAAATGAGTTCCTTGGTCAGAAGCAATACTGTGTGGAATACCATGACGATAGATAAGGCATTCTGTCAGTCCGTGAATGGTGGTTTTAGCAGAGGCATTACGTGCAGGAAAGGCAAATCCATAACCAGAATAAGTATCTACTCCAGTAAGAACAAAACGCTGTCCTTTCCATGAAGGAAGTGGTCCAACGTAGTCAACCTGCCACCAGGTTGCTGGCTGGTCACCTCGAGGAATGGTGCCATATCTGGGGCTCAGTGTTGGTTTCTGCTGTTGGCAGATCTGGCAATCAGCAGCAGCTGTAGCCAGGTCAGCTTTGGTGAGTGGAAGCCCGTGTTGCTGAGCCCAAGCATAACCTCCATCTCGACCACCATGGCCACTTTGTTCATGTGCCCATTGAGCAATGACAGGGATGGCTGGGGAGAGAGGCTGATTGTCCACAGAACGGGTCATCTTATCCACTTGATTATTGAACTCCTCCTCGGCTGAAGTCACCTTTTGGTGAGCATTTACATGGGACACAAATATCTTCACATCCTTTGCCCATTTGGAGAGATCTATCCACATACTTCTTCCCCAGATGTCTTTCTCACCAATTTTCCAATTGTGATCTTTCCAAGTGCCTGACCATCCAGCCAATCCATTGGCTACAGCCCATGAGTCAGTGAATAATCGTACATCTGGCCATTTCTTCTTGCAAACAAACTGTAATACCATGTGTACTGCCCGAAGTTCTGCCCACTGTGAAGATTTCCCTTCACCTGTGTCTTTCAAGGTTGTCCCAGAAAGGGGTTGTAATGCTGCAGCTGTCCACTTCTGGGTGGTGCCTGCATAACGTGCAGAGCCATCAGTAAACCAGGCTCTAGTCTTCTCCTCTTCGGTCAGTTGATCATAGGGAACACCCCATGAGGCTATAGGCGCATGCTTGGCAGCAGATGGCATTGTAACAGGAGTAGAAACCATAGGCATTTGAGCAACTTCTTCATGTAACTTGCTTGTGCCTTCAGGACCTGCTCTGGCCCGATCACGTATATACCACTTCCATTTGATAATAGACTGCTGCTGTGCGCGTCCCACTTTATGACTTGCAGGGTCTGATAGTACCCAGCTCATGATGGGTAGTTCAGGTCGCATAGTAACTTGGTGTCCTATTGTCAAACGTTCAGTTTCCACTAAGGCCCAATAGCAGGCCAAGAGCTGTTTTTCAAAGGGAGAATAGTTGTCTGCAGATGATGGTAGAGCTTTGCTCCAAAATCCCAAAGGTCTTTTCTGTGATTCACCTACAGGGGCCTGCCAGAGGCTCCAAACAGCATCTCTATCAGCCACAGACACCTCAAGTACCATTGGGTCTGCTGGGTCATATGGTCCAAGTGGTAGAGCAGCCTGCACAGCAGCCTGGACCTGTTGAAGGGCCTTCTCCTGTTCCAGGCCCCACACAAAGCTAGCAGCTTTCCGAGTCACTTGGTAAATAGGCCTAAGTAACACACCCAAGTGAGGGATGTGTTGTCTCCAGAATCCAAATAGGCCCACTAAACGTTGTGCTTCTTTCTTGGTTGTAGGAGGGGCCAGGTGCAATAACTTATCTTTCACCTTAGAAGGAATATCTCTGCATGCCCCACACCACTGGACTCCTAAGAATTTCACTGAGGTAGATGGTCCCTGAATTTTGGTTGGATTTATTTCCCATCCTCTGATACTCATATGTGTTACCAATGAGTCCAAAGTGGTTGCTACTTCCTGCTCACTTGGTCCAATCAGCATAATGTCATCAATATAGTGCACCAATGTGATATTTTGTGGAAGATCCAAACGATCAAGATCCCTTCTAACTAAATTATGACACAGGGCAGGAGAGTTAATATATCCTTGAGGCAAAACTGTGAAAGTATACTGTTGGCCTTGCCAACTGAAAGCAAATTGCTTCTGGTGGTCCTTATGGACAGGTACTGAGAAGAAGGCATTTGCCAGATCAATAGCCGCATACCAGGTGCCAGGAGATGTGTTAATTTGCTCAAGTAACGAAACTACATCTGGTACAGTAGCTGCAATTGGAGTTACTACCTGATTTAGTTTTCGATAATCAACTGTCATTCTCCATGATCCATCTGTTTTCTGCACTGGCCAGATAGGAGAGTTAAATGGAGATGTGGTGGGAACCACCACCCCTGCATCTTTCAAGTCCTTGATAGTGGCAGTAATTTCTGCAATGCCTCCAGGAATACGATACTGTTTTTGATTCACTATTTTCTTTGGCAGAGGCAACTCTAAAGGCTTCCATTTGGCCTTTCCAACCATAATAGCCCTCACTTTACAGTTCAGGGAACCAATATGAGAATTCTGCCAATTTCTGAGTATATCTATCTCAATTATACATTCTGGAACTGGGGAAATTACCACAGGATGTGTCCGGGGACCTACTGGACCTACTGTGAGTCGGACATCAGTCAAAACTCCATTAATCACCTGCCCTCCATAAGCCCCTACTTTAACTGGAGGGCCACAATGTTTCTTGGGATCCCCTGGGATCAGTGTCAACTCAGAACCAGTATCCAGCAGACCCCGAAAAGTCTGATTATTTCCTTTTCCCCAGTGTACAGTTACTCTTGTAAAAGGCTGTAGGTCCCTCTGGGGAAGAACTGGAGAAAGGGTAACAGCAAAACCTTTGGGTGTCTTATCAAGATCCTTCCTCAGCGGAACCTGGCCACCCCTTCATTCAAGGGGTTCTGGATCTGCAAACTGTCTCAAGTCTGGAAATTGATTCACTGGCCGAGATTGCTGTTTACCACGATCTAATGTAGCCTTTCTTTCATTTAGCTGTTTACCACCATCTAATGTAGCCTTTCTTTCATTTGTTTGAGAATTTTTCTGCTTATACAGATCAAACAAATATGCAGTAGGCTTCCTATGTATTTCATTCCTGGAAACACCATGATTGGTTAGCCAGTACCAAAGGTCCAACCTAGTCATGCCATTATAAATTTCACCTCTCCTGTGCTGACCATTACTGGGTATGTTATAAACATTCTTTTGTCTACGCTGTCCATTATAATAACTAGGATCACCTTGTCTCCGGCGATTCAATGCTGCCACCTGGCCCTTGTTACCTCGGAATCCAACTAAACCCAGTGAATTTAATTCATCTAATTGAGCAGAAGCATCTCCAATGCTAAGATCTGGCACAAGGAAAAGGGAAAGAACAAAACCCTTCAAATGTGCTGGTGCCCCTCTCACCAATTTGCGTCTTATAGAGCTAGTGAAAGGCATATCTTCTGGACCTTCCCATTGTGGACAATTATGCTTTACACAATATATCCACTCTAGCATTGCAATTTCCCGAAGTCTTAAAATCCCTTCATCAACACTAAGCCACGGAATATCAGGCATCTCCAAGTCATTTCCAGTAGGCCATCTTTTGATAAACACCTCAGCCAACCATTCAAACAAACTTTTGACACCTTTTTTAACTATGCGAGCTTCCGTATTAAACCTAGAATCTCTACTCAGAGGACCCATGTCAATAAACTCAGCCTGCTCTAGTCTTATGTTCCTTCCACCCTTATCCCACACCCTTAAAATCCATTCCCACACATATTCACCAGGTTTCTGCTTGAATGAATTAGCAAACTCATTAAGCTCCTTAGTAGTGTAGCAAATTTCCTCATGGACTACACTTTCTACCTCCCCTCTAGGAGCCTGTTTTGCTTTGAGTCTGGTTACAGGTCTAGAAGAAACTATTGGTGGGCCTTGAGAAACATCAGTAGTGAAAGTCATTGCTGGTTTATCAGACTCTGCAAAATTAATTTCCTCATGTGGGGAAGGCATTATTTCAAGGGGTGGGGCTGAGGGTACTACTTCCTCAGGTGGGGCAAACCCTTGAGAATCTGAAGATTCAAAATTCTCAGCTTCAACATGGTCTTCCCACACATCCCCGTCCCATGTTATAGGATCCCATTCTTTGCCAATTAGAGCCCTTACTTTAACTGTCGACACACTCTGAGGCTGAGACTTGAATTTTCGCTGTAGTTCAGCCAACCTTACAATGAGAGTTTCCGTTTGATTTTCTGCAACTTGAGCTCTATTGCTACAAGAGAGAAGATTTTCTTCAAGGACACACTTAGCAACTTTTAGATCGTTTACTTGTGTCTGGAGCCTTTCGATTTTATCACACAACACCTTCCTTTCATTCATCATTTTTTCCACAGATACTAAGAGCAGCCAGCCAGTAAAATCATTTTCCGATTTTTTCCCCATCTTGTAGAAAGCTTTGTGCACTGAATCACCTAATTCATTAAGAAAATCAAGGGCATTAGCTTCTTTAAGTTCGGAATATAGTTTCAACCATGGGTCTTCAAAATTCTGAGCTCCCAGGAGGGAGAGAATCTGGAGAGGTTTCAATAGTTGAAAGTGCTGGTGGATCAACAAGCCAATTCCAGTATTTTAAAAGATTCATCCTTGTACTTCTGTTACTCTAGAACCACTCCTGGTACCAACTTCTGTATTAGTCAGGGTTCTCTAGAGTCACAGAACTTATGGATAGTCTCTAGATAATAAAGGAATTTATTGATGACTTACAGTCGGCAGCTCAATTCCCAACAATTGTTCAGTCGCAGCTGTGAATGGAAGTCCAAGGATCTAGCAGTTACTCAGTCTCACGCAGCAAGCAGGCGAAGGAGCAAGAGCAAGAGCTAGACTCCCTTCTTCCAATGTCCTTATATTGTCTCCAGCAGAAGGTGTAGCCCAGATTAAAGGTGTGTTCCGCCACACCTTTAATCCCAGATGAAAGGCGTAGCCCAGATTAAAGGTGTGTTCCTTAAACACGGAGATTCAATCTTCTGGAATCCATAGCCACTATGGCTCAAGATCTTCAAACCAAGATCCAGATAAGGATCTCCAAGCCTCCAGATAAGGGTCACTGGTGAGCCTTCCAATTCCGGATAGTAGTTCATTCCAAATATTGTCAAGTTGACAACCAGAAATAGCCACTACAGATGGTAATGAGAAAATGATTTAAATACAGAACTCTAAACTCACCAATATAGGCTAAATAATAGAACACTTTCTCCAAATACAAAAGGAGTGGACATTATGAATGTTAATTATTACACCATAGATTTCATAATTGTTCTTACTATACACACTTTATTGTTGTAAGAAAAGTAGTCTTTTTATTCATACAAAAGAGGGAAATGTAGGGAACTGATCTGGCACTGTTATCTATTCAAATGCTAAATACTGACCCCCAAGATCTGGTTGCCTTTGGTGAGGAGAACCTCAGGTGTGAGGAGATCTTCATGAACACAAAATGATGCTATGTAACCTTGCTTCCCAAGTTAATTGATTAATAAAAGGCTAAAACCTGTGATTGGGCAGTAGATAGAGGTAGGTGCGTTTTCAGCTACCTGGCTTGGGGTCACAGGTAGGGAGAAAACGGAGAAGAAAGGACACACAGAGAAGAGGAGGCCACCATGAGAGTGGATGGACCACGAGCACATGGCCAGGAGAAATGGCAAATAACAAGGGACATATGGCTGGGATGTAAGTTAGAATAACTCCAAACCTGCCCAATCTAGGCTCACAGCTTGTTAATAAAATACAAGGATTGTATGTCTTTTGTACAGGCTAGCTTGAATATGTAATTCCTTTTATAGGCAAACATAAGAATTGCTTAGCAATCTAGGACTCTGCTTGGCTTGGGCTATGCACACATACCACACTCCAAACAATATGCCTATGCAATCTGTAAGGAACCTAGGACCCCCATTTGTATTGAGCTATGCACACAGCCATCTCTAAAGAATTGAGGGCTGGAGAGATGGCTCAGTGGTTAAGAGCACCGACTGCTCTTCCGAAGGTTCTGAGTTCAAATCCCAGCAACCACATGGTGGCTCACAACCACCCATAATGAGATCTGACTCCCTCTTCTGGTGCATCTGAAGACAGCTGCAGTGTACTTAGATACAATAATAAATAAATCTTAAAAAAATATTTTAAAAGAATTGAATAAGTTGTTCCACTCTTAACAACCATTGAACTTGGACAGTTTCTATTCAAAGATGTTTCAACTACATCTTGTAAGAGGATAGTAAGATTGATATAACCTGAATTAATTTTGGGTGCATGGGTAACAAGATGAAAGTATGTACTCTGGGTGAACTTTTAGGGAGTAAACCCCTATTTGCCATCTTATGCCTATGTATAATTGGGTACACATATCAAAAATCAGGTGCATTATGGAAAGAACGTGCACCGTAGGAAAGAGGTTATTATGCCCAGATCCGAGGGTCCCCAAAGACCACTAGGAGTTGAACTCTAGTATGCAAAGACAAAGAGTCTTTATTCAAGCTCGAGCTTGGACCCTCAGGCCCCTCTGATGAGCAAGGTAGCACAGAAGGCCCCAAGCATCTAAGGTTCAGCCCTTTTATTTCAGTTACAGCAGCAGGGTGAGTGGCTTATCAGCTTGGCAGTTACATGATTGGTTAACAATTATTTCAGTTGGCTTAAAGAATTTATATCTATCTATAACGTCTGGAACATTAGGTATTTTCCTGCTGGTGAACCATGTTTAGGGTGGTTCCTTCCTGGAACAGTTTGTGGTTTTCTCAGTAATTAGGGTTGAACCTGAGGATAGGGCCTAGTGTATAATAAAATGGAAGCCTGGTTACAAGATGGAGTTTGTCTTGTCAAGTTGGGGCCCTTCAAGGTTACATAACACTCTGTCAGTCTAGATAAAGAATCACCTATGCAACCTTTAGCAACCAAATTCCTCCTTCTCTTAATTCCATAAAAGGAAATGCCAGACAGTCCTTGGGGACCTTTAGTCAGTGGCCCACGGTCACTATTTTAACCACATTCCTTCTTTCTCTTCTATACTATCACTTTGCTTTGGATACAATTTTGTACTTTGCAAATCTGTATCTGATCATTTCAATGCTGTGAATAAGATGTCATGAACCTGGCAGCACTAAGCCCAGACTCTGACCACCAGGAACAACTACACAGCTGTGAAGAAAAGAACCAAGCCAACGGGCTGGTGGAGAGGGGTGGGTGGGTACAGGGAAAATGGAGAGCAGGTCCTGCTTGTGAATGTGACATTCATGACCAAAGGTTCATGACCTTTAAAGATAACCATGTCTCTATCCTCTGCTGTAGGCTGAATTACCACACAAGCTTTCTTGATGGAATAGAGGTCTTTGTGATGCAGTCTGGTGGCCTGATTCTGTTCTCTGTGACATGCACATGTCAAGGCTTGGCCCTGGGAGCTATTAGGCACATGGACTCTGAATGTCCTAAGAGTAGGATGGCTGGTCTCCTCATGCTGATGAGGTTCAGACCATGCTGAGCACTATGTGCTTTCTGTGGGACACTGAATGTCCCTTGTATGTCTATTTCTGCTTCTTCATCATTGTCCTAATTGTCTGGCAAGTGCGTCAGAATTACCAAGGATTGAAGTGCGAAAATAGAAGAAGCTGCTGTCGGGTAGGGAAACCCTGTGACCAATACTGAGCTGGTAGAGACGCTTTCAAGATCCGTCTTCCACTTATGGCCTCACTACCCCATCTGACAGTTTGGATATGATACTTTGAAGGGTGTTTATATAATACCTTTCTCCTGTGAGGCCTTTCCTTACCAGAATGTTTATGAGTTGTAAACCAAAAACCATTGTATTGCTTTGAATAGAAGATTAGCATTATCTCAGATCTCCCAATACAGGAGAATTTCCCATTTTATTTTGTTACAGCATTTATACCTGGAAAGCTTTTTATATTAGAACACATCCTATATGTGTTCTATTCTTTCTACTCTTTTGCCTGCAAACTCTGGTAAAACATCACTCAGTAGACGGATAGGAAATAGAGTTCAGATTAGTTTCAAAGAGAACCAGAAAAATGGAGAAGAAGGGAAAGTCAGGGAAAAAAAAAGTAGAGCCTAGCAGAAGGCAGGGGAGGAGAGCGTAAAAAATACACATAGATAAGGAAAGGAAAGGAAAAGTGCAAGATATTTATCACAATATGAACACAAAAGAAAGTTCCAGCCTCACATTCTAATATTTTTCTCTTTAAGCGTCATCAAAAAGTCAGGCAAAGGGCTAAAGATGCAGCGTCAAGAGGTAAAGTTCCAATGTCCCCTGACTCCCCGCCCCGGGAGAGCTCCCACAGTTCCTCTTCTCTATGACCTTGCCCAGTGCCAAGTGCTCTAACTTCTGAGGTTCCAGAGCCACTAACTGGTGACATTTACAAAGGACTGATCTTGATGGGAAATGAGAAATTAAGAATGTTAAAAAAAATTCTCTGCCTTACTCCCCTGACAAGAAAGAATTGAGGAATTAAGGCGTCCTTAACTGTCATTTACTGAGTTTATGACCCTATGGGATTCATTTCACCTATGGGTTTATCAATAAAATAAGCACACTATTAATTATCCCTACAGGGGACAGTGCGTTGTAAATGGTGGTGCTCTACCCAGACAAGGCACAGAGCACCAAGTCTAGGAGCTCAGCTTCCTGTTACTGTAGAATCCCATATAACACTGTGTCCTGATTCCTCAGCCAGGAGACTTTCCCGAGAAGAAGATGAGAAGCCATGCGAGCTGCTCTCTATCATGAAAAGGTGACTTCTTGACCTCTGTATCTAAACTCTGATGATTTCTTGGTCTGATCCAGGCCAGGGGTGAGGAAAGGAGTAACTGAGGGAAGGACAAATACAGGCAGGCAGGTTCACCAGCTGAGAGGGCTGCCAGGGCAGAGATGGGTCACATCTCAGCAGGGAAGAGCCACCCCACACCCAATCTGTATGTTAGGGTCTCAGCAGGTCTGAATTTCAGAACGGACTCACGCATGCTCTGTAAAGGACATTGCTAGGGTTGCACCCAGACACCAACCTGTCAAGAGAGGGAATTCAGCATAAAGAGGTCACCATGTCATGTGGTCTTCCTGCTGCTCCCTTCCAAAGGCAGAGCCCTGGGTTTGGCTGGACCCTGCTGCAATTACCTCCTGTCTGTCCTCAGTGGGGGAGCAGTTGTTGGGATGCCATCTTCCCATCATCTTACCCTCTACTTCATTTCTGGAGAGCACAAAAGATTCCCAAGAGTTTCTGGATACAGCAGCACCCCATGCTTTGAGTGAGGACCTCATTTCCTACAGTGTAGGATTAGAACTTTGGGACTGGAGAAAAGGGCCCAGAAACCTCCAGACAGTCTTCCAAAAAGACAGACAAAGTTCCTTCATTAATAGTTGTCTTATTTTTCTCTTCCAAGCCAAAGCTGGGTCCCCAAGCAGGGAAATGTGCGGCAGCTCCTGTGTTTAGATCCCAGCTGCCAAATCTGTGAGGCTACGACTCTAGAGATTCGGCAGTTGCTGCAGAGTAAGAAAAGCCAGATCTCCCCTGCCTTGTTGGGACTGCCACAGAGAGCCGCTTGCCTGGAGATGCCCATATCCAGTGAGTCTTTTGAATGGAATCAGGATTTTTACTCCAGGTACTCCACAAACTCTCCAGTGGTGCCTGGAAACCAAACACTCACACAGCTAACAGAAGAGTTAACAGAGTCTACCAATGCAGATGGTGTCCTGCTTTGCTGGACTGATCCCCTCCAGATAGGACAGGAATTTCATCTGGCAGACATGCCCATGGCCTCTGAGACACTGGTTTCTCCAGGGCTTGAGGAGCCAGTGGTTTTAATGAATGAGGAAGACACAGTGCACAGCAATTTAAACTATATCCAGCAGCTCCAAGACCATGAGGCATTGAACTCACAGATTCCTTTTCAGACCCTGACCCCACAGCTTACTGTCACACATCCTATGGCTGTGTCGATTGTCACCGATGCCCCGCAGCCATTCCTCAGTCCGGAAGTATTAAGGCTTTTGGAGATACATGTGAAAAAACTGATGCATTTCCAAAGGTGGGGGCTCCCCAGACGTGTAGAGGAGTCCCTAAAGCAATTCATGCCAAACCCACCAGTGTATCTCCCGCCAGAACATAACCAACCAGTTTCATTTATCCTGAATACTAGCTCTCAAGACTGTGTTCATAGGTTTGAGGGTATTTCGCCCGAGACCTGGTACTCATATATGGATGGACAACCTATCCAGACCTTTTGGGTTTCTGAGTGGTCTAGTGGTGACCAAGGACAAAGACTATCCTGCAAACCAATCCCTAGCCCTGTGGAAAAGCCCTTACTCACTCCTGACTATGAACTTTTACATGACCTCTGTCTATCGCCTGAGGGACAAGTTGATGGCTCCCAGAGCAATCTTCAGAAGAAATTCACTCAGTTATTCTGCGGTCTCCCTTCTATGCATAGTGAATCCTTGGGGTCCACCTTCTTGTGCACTCAAGGTGTCTCCAAGAATACACTCAAACCCCCCTACAAAGAGCCTCATTTCTTGAAGGTGTCCCCACCTATTCCCTTACCTGAGGCAGCCCCGCCCCCTTCTTCAACTTCTCCAAATGAGTCTTTGGATGAGCCTCAAAGAGCTCAGATCGGTGGTGTTCCATTTCTGACTCTGTCAGAATGTAAAACTTTGGAGTGGCATCTTCTACAAAGACAGCTTCAGCTTCAGTGGGGCCTGCCGGCTGTCATCGCTAGACCTCCACGTGTGCAGAGCCACACGCAGTATAAGCATAAGCCATGGAATAAAGCCAAGCCACGTGAGACTTTAAAATTTTTCGGGCCAGGAAAACCCTTCTCAGCTCTCACCAGAGAGCTTTTCTTCATCCCTCAGCACGCTCGCAGGCTGCTGGAATTCCACCTGCAGAAGCGGCTGATTCACCTTCGCTGGGGGCTGCCCCAGAGGATCCAGCGCTCCATAAATATGCTGCTCTCCTCAACAGACCTGCAGTCCCTGCCCTGCGGTGGCAGTAGGCTACCTAATGTGAGCATCTCACAGCCAGGGAAACCAGAGGCCTATGGGTCTGGTGATACGTTCTTACCCACAGCGGGCAAAGGAACAACCCCCATGCCACACTTGTTTGCCAAGGCACAGGAAATGTTGAAAAGCCATGATACCAAATGTGAACAGATCCGGGAGGGCAAGGTCCCGGCCTGTGTCCAAAGCGCCTGGAAAGGCAGAATTCCTGGGGATTTGGCAGCAGGGACTTTATTCCCAAACATTCCACAAGGTCAGCCCCTGGAGCTTCAGGCAGAAAACAACCCTGACCTACATCAAGAAGCTGTTTCCTGGAAACCAATGGACCTTGACCAGGAGGCTCAGGCCTTTTCAGGTGTTTTCATTGAACACTGTAGGCGACCCCAAGCCCTGTCTGAGGAAACCATTAAGAAACTGGAGACAACTCTGAGACATAAGTATTTGGCCTTCCTGTCAGGCCTGCAGGCCCTTTACTGCATGGCCCCAACTAAAGCAACATCCCCAACTGTTGACCAATCTGTAATCACAACTATGCCCTGGTCTGTCAAAAGCCCACAGAAGCCCCTATCTCAGAAGTCTCCACTTGAAGCCCTATGCCTGAGTGGGCTTGAGCCCTGTACTCAAGATGACAAGGAGACTTCTGCAAACATTGCAGAAGAGTTCCAGCATGGAGCTCAGGGGCATGGAAGGACAGAGAAGGTGCCTCCAGAGAGACAGCCTCTCCTGAATAGACCCTACTCATTAGACACAGAGATCATGGAGAGAGTGAGTTTCTACCTGAAAAGGAAGGCTCTGGATATAAAGTTGGGAATTTCTCTAAAAGAGAGTGTGTTCCAAGAGCCAACTGCAACAGACTTGGAGAGTGAATCTGTTCAGGAGCCTCTCGGGAGTCCACGGGAAAGCACACTGCTACAGGGACCGCCCACCTTATGTCACGTTCCTGTAGCCCCAGATCCAGATAAGGTCTGCCTTAAACAGCCAGCTACTGCAGTGCAGGTTGTGTTTCAGGAGCAAAACCAACCGAGTTCCAGAGCAGTGCCCCATAGATCTGCCCGGCAGGGCTCACAAGTCCACAGGAATATGATGGAGGCCCAAGTGCACTATGTTCAGATGGGGACCGGTGGGGAAATGCTGAACCTAGGGGAACCCTTTAGCACTGAGTCCCAAAGCCCAGGCAAGAGTAAGTCAGGCTATGTCCCTACAGTGGCAGGCAAGAGAAAAATCCCAGGGAAACCCAAGGTCGTGGGGGACCTTGGAGAAGGGGACGCAGGTCTTGGATTTTCCCTGGTCAGTCTAAAGACACGCCAGGATGGAGAGCAGGAGAAGAGGCTCCTGCACAGACAACTCCAGGGCTCCTCACTACAGGCCCAAACCTTTCATCTTGAGGGTGCCTGTCCACACAGCCCCCAGGAGTCCCCTGAGCTCCAGTTCGCAGATCCACCTCCAGAAGTCTTCATGGAGACAGACTCTGAGCAGGACATGGAAGACAGTCAAAGCAAGGAATCCATTGTCCCAGAACCTGCGAGGACTGCTAAAGCCCCCCAGCCTATGCTCTCCCGGGCTTCCCAGGGCCTTCCTTTCCCACGCTCACCAACTCAGAGAAAGCCTTCTCAGGGCCAACCTGGTCCAGGTCACGTCCCACCAGGGCATGCAACGCCAGCCTCTCCCTACACGAGACCCAGCCGCCTTCCAGAGGCTGGCTTGAAAAATAAAATGAAATTATTTTTTCATTCAATTAAACTCAAGATGAAGAGCAAAGCACACACGGAGCCATCCACGGTCTCTACACCTGGAAAGGTGGCCAAAACCAGTAAAGAAAATATTGATAGGGGTCTGCCTCAAGCCAAGAGCCCCACCAAGAAAACAAAGCCAGAGGACTTCAGAGGGCCCAAGGCCCAGTTTTCAGTAGTTGGCCCCTGTCTAACTCCTTCCTATATTCTAGACAGTAAGTTCTGGCCTCGACCTCGACGAGTTGGCTCTGTCTCAGTACTAGGCCACTCTTACCATTGCCCTCGGCACTGTCCTAGGTTGGCTTATGCCAATCAACAGAGAAACCCACCCTAGGTCCCAGGGTTCACATCAGAAATGTTGTTCTGTTAATGGACCCCCTCCTTTGTATCCTTTAAAGAGAACGATTATTGTTATTTTCTCTAATGAACAGGTGGATTAAGGAGCCACCCATAATATATTCTGTACCTGTAAACCAAGAGTTGTCTGTCTTTTCTTGTCTCTGCTGTAGATTATTAAGGGAAGGGATGAAGGAAGCAACAACATCCAACCCCATCCTGCAGAGGAACTTTAGCCCCCAATCTCATGGCTCCTTTTAGAGAAGTACCATTGGCGCAGCTTTCTTCAAGGGATACTTTTGAGTTTATATTTTTGAGGCCGGAAGTGGAAGGCAGGCAGAGAGGGATGCTGGAAGAACAGAGAGTGGGAGATATAGCCAAAAGCAAAGTCGCTAAAAAGAAAATGCACACCGTGTATATGACAAACCACAACTGAGTTGTGGAATCTCCATGTTCACCCCAGTGCTGTTGGGAATATCTTCCTACGGACCCATTTGGAAGCTTGTTCAGCCCCTTTGCCTGGTTCTTGTACTTCAGCCCTGTGGCACCCAGAGATGCCTCCTTGGAAGGAAGATCCAGGGAGGGTGGGGAGCATAGAGAGGGAGCTCTTATACTTGGGTCAAAGCTGCTGTGTTCCTGATCTTCATGCAAGGAAAATCAGGTCAGCTTTGTTATCACTAAAGCCTAAGCAGGAGGCTAGTCCAAAGCCCAGCTGTGTTGGGGATAGGCGTTTAAAGCCATCATAGGCAGCTTGCATGACCAAGGAGTGAATTGGTCATTAAAGATTCTTGGCTAAGTCTCTATAGCACCAGAAGTTTTATAAACATATTTGAGCCTGTTAAGGCCAATAGCTTGTGCCCAGCCCTACTGTCACACCCTGTCTATAACACACACACACACACACACACACACACACACACACACACACACACTTCTGTCTTTTGTTTTTGTTTTCGTTTGTTTTGTTTTTCGAGACAGGGTTTCTCTGTATAGCTCTGGCTGTCCTGGAACTCACTTTGTAGATCAGGCTGGCCTCGAACTCAGAAATTCACCTGCCTCTGCCTCCCAAGTGCTGGGATTAAAGGCGTGTGCCACCACTGCCCAGCTTTTAATCGACCCTCTCTTCTAGCACCCTTACTTTCCAAATACGTTTTCATTTTAATTTAATTTTTTAAATGATGTATGCATACCAGAAGAGGGCATCATAGGACTACAGTTATAGACAGTTGTGAACTGCCATGTAGGTGCTGGAAATTAAACTCAGGACCTCTGGAAGAGCAGCTGGTAGTTCTAATGGTTGAGCCATCTCTCCAGCCCTCACTTTTATTCAGTTTTATGCATATGGATATTTTTCTTGTCTGTCTGTCTGTTGGGGTACACTGTGTGAAGGCATGTCTCTGTACTGTCAGAGAGCTAAATACTGGCAGGAAATTGGGACTGTATTTCTATGGTCCATCTCCAGCCTCATATTTTGTAAATATTTGTTCTTCCTCGCCTGCCTAAGGCTATCTAGAATTGTACCTGATTCGCTGCAATAAAGATCTGACGGCCAATAGCTAGTCAGGAAGTGGAAGGCAGACAGAGAAGGATGCTCGGAAAATAATTGAGACGTGGGAGACGCAACCAGAGGACATGGAGGTGAATGGACAGACCAGAGCAGAGCAAAGGGGTAAAGCTGGCCATATGGCAGGGTGGAATGAGTGGAATGGCAGCATAAGTCCGATTAGAGTAGCTGGGAGACTGCCCAAGCTGAGAGGCCTAAGCTTTAAAATACTAACTCTCTGTGTCATCATATTGCTCAAAGGTCCTAGATAGTCCCAGTATAGATGTCTGTACACTACATGTATACATGGGCCCACAAAGGCCAGAAAAGGGCATCAGATCCTGTAGAGGGCCCAGCTGGTATGCTATGAGGCAGTCAGCAATTAGGATGTCTGCACAAGATTTGCCTTTCGACTATGTTCAGTTTATCCACACAAACATTCCTTCAACACCAGGCTCCTATAAAGGTTACACAGGCACCTCACCAAGTGGGGAACAGCTGGGCAGATAACCTGCTGCATGGTTCTGATGGGGACTTTGCTCTAGTTAGGTTGTTCTGGGAGCTTGGTGACTTAACCCATGTCTGCCATGCAGTTCTCCAGCTGTGACGGGGCAGAAGGATGGCACTTATGGAGACTCCAGAAGGTTTCGGCCAGATGCTAGTGTATGCTCACAGGCAGGCCTGCAGGTGCTCAGCAATGGTGCTGGAAACAGTTGTCAAAGCCAGGGTCACACACAGAGGCAGCCTCAAAGTTGTCTTGCTGATGGCCTTAAGATGCTGTCTTGGGAGCACAGGACAGCAGTCAGATCCCAGAGGCTACTCTCAAAGTTCCTTTTTATTTTATTTTTTTAAAGTATCATTTCATTGGGCCTTAGCTTTACTCCTGTCTGGTGTGGTGATGAAACCGTGACCAAAACCAGGTTGGGGAGGAAAGGATTTATTTACCTTATACTTCCACATCATATTCATCATGGAAGGAAGCCAGGGCAGGAACTCAAATAGGGCAGGAGCCTGGAGGCAGGAGCTGAGGCAGAGGCCATGGAGGGGTTCTGCTCGCTTGCTTGCTCCCTCTGGCTCACTCAGCCTGCTTTCTCATAGAACCCAGGACCACCAGCCCAGGAATGACACCACTCACGATGGACTGGGCCCTCCCCATCAATTTCTAATTAGAAATGCCCTAGAGATTTGCCTACAACCCACTCTTATTGGAGACATTTCTGTATGGAAGACCCCTTCTCTCAGACGACTTTAGCTTGTGTTAACATAAAACTATTCAGCACACCATCTGTTTCTTCATTATGCTCCACTGCATTTTAGAAAGCATCACAGCCCTCCACCTAGATTTCAAAAGAAGATGTTTAGGGTCTTTTGAAAGGGTCCCATCTACTCAATGGCCACAAGACCTGGAGTTTAATAACATATAAGTCTACAACCAGATTGTGCAGTCCAAAGGAAACACTATTTCCCCAAGTTAGACAAAAGCCAGCATTCCTTGGGAACTTGTGAAGTCAGTTCTCCTCTACCAAAGCGAGCCACTCCCCTATGGCAGACGGGACAAATGGCTGTCTGTGGTGCCTGTTAGCACCAGAGTGCATGCTGGGCTCCAGTCTCCCTGAGTATCGTAAGGACTTGTTGCACACTTCAGAGTCCTGTTGGCCTGCCAGCTCTTCTCCGTTCCTCCCCTACCCTAAGCCTCCCCAGCTCACGGTTTCCCTCCCCAACTACTCAGTCTTACACCTCTTCTATTTCCGCTATGCTCTTTTATGCTCTCTCTCCCCCCCCCCACACACACCTTGTCTTTCTCTCCTTTATTTATCTGCTCTGCTCCTGCCATGTTCAGTCTACTAGCTCCTGCCTCTGCTTTAGACTTTCCAGATGCCTCTGGCTGCTCCCTCTCTCGTATCTACAGTAAAGCCCTCCTAACCCATACCATGGGGCTGTCATGTCTTCAGTTTAGACAGAGACCAAACATCTGTCCTTTTTTTTCCCCTGGCAGTATTGATTACTGGGCATTTCTTCTTTTTTTTTTTTTTTTTTTTTTGCAATTATTTTTTTTATTAGGTATTTTCCTCGTTTACATTTCCAATGCTATCCCAAAAGTCCCCCATACCCACCCCCCCAATCCCCTACCCACCCACTCCCCCTTTTTGGCCCTGGCGTTCCCCTGTACTGGGGCATATAAAGTTTGCAAGTCCAAAGGGCCTCTCTTTCCACTGATGGCTGACTAGGTCATCTTTTGATACATATGCAGCTAGAGACAAGAGCTCCGGGGTACTGGTTAGTTCATATTGTTCCACATATAGGGTTGCAGATCCCTTTAGCTCCTTGGGTACTTTCTCTAGCTCCTCCATTGGGGGCCGTGTGACCCATCCAGTAGCTGACTGTGAGCATCCACTTCTGTGTTTGCTAGGCCCCGGCACAGTCTGATTACTGGACATTTCAGGGACATCTGTTTATTACTAATGAAAATGTTTTGTTCAGTTTTTCTGAAATTCTTGTAAGGAAATCGAGAAAACAAACAGGTTGAAAGGCAAGCTGAGGGAGACTGTAAACAGAGTCTAAAAACGATAAGATCCAAACTGTGCCTTGTCTGCATGGGTTTAAGCCAATAGAAAGTCTTTATTAGCCGGCCAACAACTACACCGGGTATTCAGGACCCCAGTGTAGCCGGAGCCTTTCTTGGGTGAGATTTTAAGCACAAAAACTGCATTCTGGATTGACATTCTTCAGACAACAGGAACACTTACCTAGAAGCAGAACTATAGAAGCCAAAAGACAAGGTTAGGACATTTAGAGACTTTTCCTGAATTATTCATTTTGATGGAGTAGGTCTTTGTTTCAATTTTGGCAGGTGGTGCTGTCTACTTGCTGAGTATTAAATCCTGAATGGTGCTTATATCATGGAGTCAGTTGTGCTAAGGTCTGGAGGCCTGTTTCCATCCCATCCCTATCAGTGAGTGGGTGGTTCATCATCAAAGGCAGCTTTGGTGGCCCTGGACACAAAGATCTCCATGTTATCCCCAATTTTTCTTGAACCTTTGAGGATAGAAGACTGGTTTTTCTCTGCTAATTACTCAGGATGGGACAAGCATACATGTCCCCGAGGAGAATAGAAGAAACGTAAACTTCGTAGGAAAGCCTTGGCACAACAATGGAGCTCAAGGCTATGCTTGTGTTATAAAGTCAAAGATTTGAGTTGGAGAGAAATTTTAACTCAAGTGGCCAGAGAGTGACTTTAACAAAGATGACAAACATGAATAAAAGTGTGTGTGTGTGTGTGTGTGTGTGTGTGTGTGTGTATACA
Source organism: Mus musculus (assembly GCF_000001635.26). Lineage (NCBI taxonomy): Eukaryota > Metazoa > Chordata > Mammalia > Rodentia > Muridae > Mus > Mus musculus. Next base: position 41,976,565 of record NC_000070.6, read on the forward strand.
ACATTTCAATAGTCTTTGAGTATTTTGTTGTTATTTATTTATCTATCTATTTTTGACAATTTTTAGGTCAAATGTCTGACCCCTTGGGGGAAAGAGACACATTAAGGTCAAAGTTACACAGATGGAATGTAGAAAACAATCCTCAACTCTGACAAGTTAGCATGTCTAAACCCCAGTTTCTTTTGGGGTGGTTGTCTTAGGTATTATTGCTATGAAGACACCATGAAAGCCTTATAAAGGAAAACATTTAACCGGGGCTGCTTACAGTTTCAGAGGTTTAGTCGACTGTTGTTGTGGCGGAAAGCACACTATGCAGGCAGACATGATGCTGGAGACTGAGCGGAGAGTTTTACGTCTTGATCCACAGGCAGCAAGGAGAAACTGGGTGTAACTTGAGCATAGAAGACCTCAAAGACCACCCTAGCAGAGACACACTTCCTCCAACAAGGCCACACCACCTAATAGTGCCACTGTAGTCCCTATGGGCAAGTATATTCAAACTCATGAGTCTATGGGGGCTATACCTATTCAAACCACCACTGTGTGTGTGTGTGTGTGTGTGTGTGTGTGTGTGTGTGTGTGTGTGCGCGCGCGCGCGCGTCTACATGTATATCCAAAATCTCAATTGTTAATATAATTAATTGTTAAAATATTAATAAAGACAATTCTCAGTCCACTTCTCTGGCTCCAATATTGATAATTCTCAGCTACCCCCTCTCCAATCTGCTGACTGTCCTTGGAATTCGTTTCTCTCCTTCACTTGCCTTAGTAACTAAATTAGTATTTTGACTATTGTGGTGGTTTGAATGCTTGACCATAGGAAATGGCATTATTAGGAGGTGTGGCCTTGTTGGAGGAAGTGTGTCACTGTGTAGGTGGGACTTTGAGGTCTCCTATGCTCAGCCTCTGCACAATGCAGATGGTAGTCTCCTTCTAGCTGCCTTTGCATCAAGATGTAGAACTCTCAGCTCCTTCTCCAGCACCATGTCTGCCTGGATGCTGCCATGCTTTCCACCGTGATGATAACCGGACTGAATCTCTGAACTGTAAGCCTGCCCCAACTGAATGTTTAGCTGTTTTCATCAGGTCTCTTGGCACACCAAAGAGACAAGTAACTAGTGTCCCTGTCGGAGAGATGCAGCTGGGGAGGGCTTAGCAGCAGGTGAGGTTGCTGGCTGCACACACGTGACGGGGATACAGGACACTGCTCCCCTTTGTTCCTGGCCATTCTGAGATGAGCAGTTTTTCTTGACCCTATGCAGCTGACAATGATAAGCTGTCTCATCACCTAAAACAGCCAAGCTCACTGATCATGATCTAAACTCTCTGAAACGGGGGATGGAGAGATGGCTCAGCAGTTAAGAGCACTGGGGGGGGGGGGAGGGGGGGAGCTTTTTCAAAAGACTCTGGTTCATTTACCATACACTCACATCGAAGTTCCCAACTGTCAGTAGCTCTGGTTACAGTGAATCTGATACCCTCACACAGACAGAGATATGTCCAGGCAAAATATCAACGCACCTGAAATAAGTAAATAAAATTTCTGAAGCCGTGAGTCAAAAAGGAAGCCTTTTCCTTTTATCATCACCATGGGTATTTTCTTTTTTCATAGTAATACAAAGCTGGTAGTGATGGTGTGTCCAATTCAAGAGACTGGCCTTGACTAAGAGCACAAACGTCTTGTCGGTGGTAGCGAAATGGTAACATTAAAGATGAGACGTTTCTCTCACAAAGAAGTGAGGACCAATCAAAGATACAGACAGGGTGACAGCAGGGAAGAGAACCACGAAGTTGGAAAACTGGAGGTACACAGAGATTCTGGGATACACAACCCAGACACACTCACACATACACATCCCTCTCCCACACTATCAGTTTTGTTGTTCTAGAGAACACTAATGCATCAGGCAGCACGTACGAAGTTGTTAGCAGTGTTATGGAGCACAGAAGGACATAATGCGGGCATAACAATGCAGAGGCGGTCACTGGTCATGCACGTGAGGCAGGTGCTCTTGGGACACAGGGAGAGCTTTGATCGTGTGGCGCCTGCTCGAAAGTCCAAGTGTTAACCTAACATTCAGAAAGGGCTGAGGATAGAAGGCAGTGTCTGATGGCTTGAATCCAGGGTGTCCCATACAGGCTTGTGTCCTAGTGCCCTGTCCTCAGTTTCTGGCACTGTTCTGAAGACTCTAGAGGCATTAGGACAGTGGCTCTCAACCTTCCTAGTGCTTCAACTCTGACCCTTTAATACAGTTCCTCATGTTGTGGTGACCTACAACCATAAAATTATTTTCGTTGCTACTTCATAACTGCAATTCTGCTATTGCTATGAACCATAATGTAAATATTTGTTTCTCAATGGTCTTAAGCAATCCCTGTAAAGGGTCGTTCCACCCGACCCCCAAGGGGTCAGGACCCACAGGTTGAAAACCGCCTCGTTAAGAGGTGAGGCTGGCTGGAAGAAGCAGATCACTACAATCAGAGTTCTGAAGGTCATAATCACTCCTGTTGCATGCACTGCTCTGTGCTTCCAAGTGTGGATTGATCCCCACAAGCTCCTCCCATCATGCCTTCCCTGCTGGGCTGACCAGAAACTCCCTGAAACCATAAGCCAAAAGAAATCCTTCAGCTGGTCCTATGAGGTAATTTGTCACAACAATGAGAAAAGCAACAGATACAGAGTAGATGAGACTTAATCACTAGGCATCAGAAAGATGGTGGATAGGTGAGCAGATATCATGGACCTCTAATTGGATATCTTTTTTTATTTTTTGACAGATGCCTTTTATTTATTTATTTGTTTGTTATTTATTTATTTATTTAAACAATTTTTATTAGATATTTTCTTCATTTATATTTCAAATGCTATCCCAAAAGTCCTCTACACCCTTCCCCTCCTGCTCCTCAACCCACACACTCCTGCTTCCTGGCCCTGGCATTCCCCTGTACTGGGGCATATAATCTTTGCAAGACCAAGGAGCCTCTCTTCCCAATGATGACCGACTAGGCCATCTTCTGCTACATATGCAGCTAGAGACATGAGCTCTGGGGTACTGGTTAGTTCATATTGTTGTTCCACCTAAAGGGTTGCAGACCCCTTCAGCTCCTTGGGTACCTTCTCAAGCTCCTCCATTGGGGGCCCTGTGTTCCATCCAATAGACGACTGTGAGCATCCACTTTTGTATTTGCCAGGCACTGGCATAGCCTCACAAGAGACAGCTATATCAGGGTCCTATATCAGGGTCCTTTCAGCAAAATCTTGCTGGCATATGCAATAGTGTCTGCGTTTGGAGGCTGATTATGGGATCTAATTGGGTACCTTCTATCTCTCAGATGTGTCCTCCTTCCAGTCTGTCATAGCACAGCAAGAGCTGAAGTAAGGGTCCTTGAAATTCTTTACAATTTGGAATGAGAAACATGGACATTCAGGGTTTCTAAGAAAACATTAACCAATCTGGTCAAACCAAGAAGCAGTAATAGAGGACTTGCTCATAAGACAGGACTCCATAGTGTACAGCATCATGCGTCTACTTCTAGCAGGGCATTCAAGAAGTATGGCTGCTTACGGGAATGGGCCTGTGCCTGAAGACTGGAAGCCCAGACCATAGCTGGTCCTAGAGACACAGGGCCAGGCTCCAGGTGTTTTCCTGAAGTGTCCCAAAGATAAAAGGAGGTCTTGTGACAGGCACATCCTCTCTGCCTGGTGGGAGCTGGGCAGAGAGCCACAGCTGGAGGAGTCTGGGGCCAGGGAGTAATAAAGGGAATTGACTCAAATGTCATGGTGGCCCAAGGTAGGAAGGTGGGTTACTGTGCACACATCCTGGTTTAGGGTGGAGCAGGTCCTTCCGACAGCTCCCCACAGACTCCCCCTGACACAATCCATCATGGGCTCATGTTGCTGACCCACCTCCCACAGCAAAGAGCTGGGGAGATGAACTGCAACAGAGACTTTTGGGATCCTGAGTTCTCTGCAGAGAAGTGAGCTAGAAGACAGAGACCGAGACTATGATTCAGCAGGATGCCGATGGAGGATGGAGCCTCCCCATCCCTTCCCACAATCCCAGCACAGCCCCATCCATTCCCATCCCTCAGACTTAAGAGAGGGAAACTCTGAAGAAGCAAAAGCCTCGCACAAGCACAAATTCAAGAATTCGGGGAGATGGCTCAGTCACTAAAGGACTTGGTGCGCAAGGATGAGGGCTTGAGTTTGAATCCCCAGAACCCACATAAAGCCAGGCAGAGTAGCACACATCTGTAATCCCAGCTGCCTGCAGCAAGATGGGAGGCAGAGTCAGGAGAATCTCTGGACGCCTCGGGTCATCAAGCTTAGCATGTGCTATAGAGAACAAAAGAAAATGCCTCAGACTGGGCGCAAGGTGAGGCCCTCAGCCTCAGGTGGTCCTCAAACCTCCACAGCTACACAGAGCCTCCCACTCACACACATGAAGGTGGCTGAGCGACATGGACACATGCACAGAGAGAGACAGAGACAGAGACAGAGACAGAGACAGAGACAGAGAGACGGAGTTTTCAAGAATAATTCACCAACTACTCTAACTACTCTACATCAACTTTTGGTTAGACTCTGGAGTTCACTCCTAGCATGGCGTGCTGCCATACATGGCCCAGACCTTTCAGGAGCTCTTCCTCCGGGCCCTCTAGAAGAGCACTTCAAAATTGCGTGGAAGAAACTTCTGGCAACTGAACATAGGTAGATGGAGGAGGGTAAGCTCTTTATATCATGCCTGTTAGGTGCTGGGCTGTAGAGAATAGAGCCTACAGCTGTCTCGCTTTTGTGCCTGCTCGTTGCAAGTCAGATAGGCAGGGCGGACGCCTCAGGATGTGCACTAGCGTAAGTCACGTGAGAGCACACTACATCACAGAGAGGTGGCTGAGTCTCTGATTCCCAGCCTACCGAGGCCCAATGCTCTGCTTGGAACTGTCAGCCCATGGCGTAGGCCAGGAGTCTCATGGAAGGAAGGACAAGGATGATTTCTGTGTCCATTGCAGAGAGAGGAAGGAAGTGTGTGGTGAGTGAGCGTGGTGGTAGATATCTGTGATCCCAGTGTTCACGAGGCTGAGGAAGGAGATTGTGAGCTGAAGGCCGGCCTCAGACAATGACTCACCTGGGAAGAAAGAACATCTACTGAGGAACTGTCGCCATCAGGATGGCCTGTGGGCACATTGGTGGGCATTTCCTTGATTGGTTAATTGGTGTAAGAGGATCTAGCCCACTGTAGGTGGTACCATCCCCAGGTAGGTGGGCCTGTGTTGTATGAGAACAGTAGTTAGGCTAGCCAGAAGAGTACACTAGCGTTCTCCCATTAGTTTCTGCTTCAAGGTCTTGTCTTGAGTTTTGCCTTGGTTTTCCTCAATGAAGGACTATAAACTTTAGGCTAAAATAAGTCCTTTCTTCCCCAAGTTGCTTTTGGTCTTGCTTGTGGTCTGTTGCTTTTATTCACAGTAACAGAAATCAAACTAGATAAAGGAGAAAGAAGAAGTGGAGGAGGAGAAAAAGAAAAAGGAGGAGGGGTGGAAAGCATTGAGAGGAAGGGGGGGACAGTTGAAAATCGGTGGGAACACAAGGATCGGGACAGTGTAGGCACAGCAGACCAGCTCCACAGCAGGTCTGATTGGATTCAGAAGGCAGCTCATTCCCATGGCCAGAGATAACAAGAATGGAATTCTCACCACATGTTGGGAAGAGAGCTTGGGGCAAGGAAGGGACCTGGGAAGGAGTCAGGAGAGGTCTTGTTTTGGAAGGGCTGGATGCTGTGGCCGGCCCGCCCGCTTTCCCACTCCACATAACTTGGGTCAGTCCTCCGACAGAAGAACCATCCACACTGGGGATTTCCAGAGTGTAGCACTTCCAAGGTCAAGCCTGCTTCAGAAGCTACAGGGCCAGGGGCCTGGGCAGGCAACCTGATCCGTGGGAATCCAGACATCGGGAAGGGAAGCCATTGTTTGCGGTAAATCCTGCTGGCAGCTGGGGCATGTCAGGTGGAAACAGGGAGGGCAAAAGGAAGAGCTGAAGCCAACTCACAGCGAAACACACCCAGTCACACGAGTATGTCAAAGGTAACCAGGCCAGTCAGAAACAAATTCAGGGAACACAAAATCATGTGTTGAAAACATACCTGTACAGACCCGTGAACTCCCCGCATAGGCATGTAGGAGCAGACACAGACAAGACGTTCATGCAGACACAAAGATTCATTTGTACTCATTGTGCCTCAGCCCATTGTGTAGACCCACAGACACAAATGCACTCCAAGCCTCTCTCCTACACTAAACCTCTAGGCCTCTTCTGACCTGGTGCCTCCCTCCCCCTGCTGAGCCTGGGTTGTAAGTTTTATTCCATTTCTCATCCTTTATCAGGATAAGCTCAGATTCTTGAGTGTAGCCTGGTCTCAGCAACTTGACTATGGCTTGTTCTCGTGACTCCCCAGTCAGGCAGCAACCCCACTACTCTCTTCATCCAGTTATGTACCTTAAAACCCCCAATGTACTCTATGCTGGCATCAACCAAATCTGTTCATGAGGCCAAATAAGTTTGACCGATATCAGTTTGACTGATAACTGTGATGTTCTCCCTGCTTGGGGCAGTTGAGTGGCTCTCTGTTCTATTGACAACTATAGAGACACTCATAACCGTCAAGCATAGAGGACCCAGAAAACAGCCAAAAGTTCCCACCTAAACCAGAAAAAACAAACAAAACAACAACAAAATTGCACAAGCCTAAACCTGTCTCAGCTCAAATTCTCACCATGTTCTTCCTGGCTCTGATCTGCCAAACAGAAGTTAAAAGGGGCCCAGAGAGATGGCTTGGGAATTTAAGAGCCCTGGCTGCTTTTCCAGAGCGCCTGAGTTTGACTCCCAGGACTCACGTCAGGAAGCTCACAACTGCCTGTAGGTCTAGCTCCAGGGAATCTGATAGCCTCTTCTGGCTTCCAAGGACACCCACACACATATGCACACATCAATAAAAAACAAAAGCAAATATTTAAAAGATTCTTTTAAGTAAAAAAAAAATTTTTTTAAAGAAGTTAAAAACTAACCTTCCATGTTGTCTATCTCCTTAGCCATTTTCAATCCCAATGCTAAATGCAGGTGGTCCTCTATTCAATTCCTAGTAAAATCTTAATATAAAACTCAGGAGGTCTTTAAATTTTGTATTGCATTTAAAATTTTTTTATTTAATTATCTTGTGCTCTGTGTGTGTGTACAAGTGTGTGTGTGTGCGCTTGTGCATAGTACTCATGACACGGTGTGGGTGTGGAAGTTGAGGAACAACTTTTGGGAGTCAGTTCTCGAATTTCCCCTGCAGGACCCAGGAATCACTTAGACTATGAGACTTGGTGTGAAGCCCCTTCATGGGCTCAGTCATCTCACGGCATCGAATACTCTAGATCTTTTCACAGGATCACAAATCCAATTCCCAACCCCACTTTAACATCAACAGGATCACTCTGACCTTCACATTGCCCGACTCTGGTCTATGACAGCATTAGTGCTGTTCTAAGCTACAGAATGACTCAAGAACCCACAGAGGCTACACGTTGGATCACACAATCCTCTACCCTGGGCACAGGGATTTCACACACACCAGAAGGGTTGTATTGTTTACACCCACAAGGGAACATAGACTTCTACTTTGGGAGCAGCTGCACCGTCCTGGGGACATTCTGTTTTTGGAGGGCTCAACAATCTGATGAGAATGTAAGAGGATCAAACTGCCTCTGACCCTTGTTGGATACACAGGGCAGTTGGCCCACCCCAAAGCCTCTTCTGGAACCAACCCAGCCCCTGAGCTCACATTCCTGCTCCAGACCTTCGGGCGATCTCATTCCTGCCAAACCGGGAGCCTGTGCTGCCCTGGAAGGCACATCAGGCTGAAGTAGGTGTGGCCAGGGCTGGAAAGGAATGTGTAAACATGCCTTTCTTGGACACAGGAGCAACAGTTGACTACTGCTATAGCTTGGATCTGAAAGGTTCCCCCAAAGGCCTGTGGGTTAAAGGCTTGTCCCCAGCAAGGGGCATATTAAAAGGTAATGAACGCTTTACAAAGTGGGGTCCAATCGGAGGCTTTGGCAATGCAGAATCTGGGAGTGAGGGCCTTGCACTTGTGAGAGTCTACCTCGGAGTAGCTTTATTCCATTGGGTCCTGGTGCTTAAGGATGTAGTGGGACCCCACCCACACCCCTCTTTTGCTTCTTGGCTATCACAAGAGGATGAATGAGCTTGTATGAGCACCCCTCCCAGCCAGTCTGTGCAGCCATGTCACAGACAGGGACCAAAGCAAGAAGTCACATAAACATGAAATCCCTGACGATCACTGCACATGAACTTTGCCCCTTTTGCCTTATTTTGTATTTTATGTGCAGGGATGTTCTGTCTGCATGGATGCCTGTGTAGCACTTATGTGCCTGATCCCTGAGGAAGTCAAAAGAGGAAACTGGAGTAGAGACAGTTGTGAGGTGTCATGTGGGTGTCTGAAATTGACCTCAAGTCCTCTGCAAAAGCAGTCCAGTAAGTGCCCTTACCTGCTGAGCTGGCACTCCGGTCTCCTTTTAAGTTAATTGTATCAGGTGTCTTGTTACAGTAACAGAAATCTGAGTGACAGAAATGCCATTCTATACAGGGTCTCATCTCAAAAAAGTCCTTCAAATGATTTTTACTTTTTTATGTCCTCGTAGCCTGTGATCGGTTGGGTCTGACCAATTCTTGAGATGTACATAAAACATTTTTCTTGTTGTACCAAAGTAACTTATTTCTGTTTTAATGATACTAATTATTTTTATAGGCAGATTCTTCTTGTCCAAAACATTAAAAACACTTGATTTCTAGCCAAATTACATAATTTTCAAAACTTTCCACTTGTTCCAAATTCTCACTGTAAACCTTGCTAAAAGCATTCTGCATTAACTATATAAACTATGCTGTTTCAAAATTTCCTCTAAGTTAATTAGTTCATTGACTTTAAATTCAGCCTTACACAAAGTCCCAGGACACAAATAAACCACAGGTGGTTTCTTTTCTTGGCTATGTACATAAATAGCCATGGTCTAGTCCTAAGGTTATGTCCTCCCAGCTGAAACCTCTCAAGCCTTGTTGCCTTCACTGACCACATTCTTGTTGCTGTCCTGATCTCCTGTGTACCTACTGTATGAACTGATGACATGATTGCTCTGTGGTACGGTTGGTTCTTTATTGTAGATATGAGAGAGAGAGCAGTCAGAGGCATCAGAAAGTCTAGAGCAGAGAGAGAACGTAGTAGGCTGAGTGTGGGCAGCAGACTGGCCCTGGCCTTGATAGAAGCAGGAACAGAGCAGAGAAGGGTCAGAGTGAGAAAGAAGACATAGGAAGGACCAAGGGCAGGCAAAGGAAAGAAATCAGGAGAGAGCGCATAGCAGAAACAGCAGGATGATAAAGGAGAGTGAGTAGCTTCATGGGAAGAGAAGGTGGGGAGGGTGTGTGTGTGTGTGTGTGTGTGTGTGTGTGTGTGTGTGTGAAAAGAACTGAGATGAGCCAAGAGGCCAGCATGGACTTTGAAGTGTGGAACAGGTACTTGTGGTACTGAGGGGGCCTGGAGATCAGCAGGCACCACAGACAGCCATTTGTCCCTTCTGCCAATGATAAGGGTAGAAGGGAACTGGCATCACAAGTGCCTGAGGAATGCTAGCTTTTTTCTGACAGCCAGAATTTGGGGAGGTGCGGTATCTAGTTTTCCACTCCTGACACCCACCACTTCACCCATGAAGTCTTGCCTACCACATTCCAGGGCTTCTCTAGACTGCTTTTCCAAATTCCTGCCATAAACCTTCTGAACCTGCCAAGAGGCCTCTGAAGCACATGGCCAGGTTTAGCTGTGGCAATGACCCCAGCTTCTCTGGTCTTGATTTTCGGTATTGGTTGCTTTTCTGCTTGCTGTTACAAAGATCTGACAGAATCCATCTAAGAGAATAAACCTTTATTTGGGTTTATGGTTTCAGAGACTTCAGTCTGTAGTCCTTTGCTGTGCTGGCTCTGGGCCTGTGGTGATGAACATCATGATGGTGGGTCAAGAGGGTGAAGAAGGGATTGAAGACCAGGTATAGCCTTCAAATGACCTACTTCCTTCAGCTAGGTCCTACCTACAAATCTTCTCTCAAAATAGGGCCAATAGCTGAGTACTATACAAACAACACACGAGTGTGTGCACAAAATGTCATGTACAAATCATATTTTATATAAATAAAAGTTGGAGCATGTGTATATGTGTATATATGTGTACATATGTGTGTTTATGTGTGTGTAACTCTCTCTGTATGTGCGTATGTGTATGTATATACATGTGTGTATGTGTGCATATATATGTGTGTTTCTGTATGTATTTGTGTGAGTATGAGTGTGTATATGTGCACGTATGTGTGTGTGTGTATGTATGTATGTATGTATGTGTGTCTGTGTGTGCATTTGTGTGTGTGTGTGTGTGTGTGTGTGTGTATACCTGGACTTGTAGATACAATGGCAAGTGTGAGTGCTGGTCAGGAAGTCCTGTGTGGTTACTGTCTTTGTCTCCAATGCTGTAGTCCATGAGATAGAGAATTGGGAAAATGGTGACTGTGAAGTGAGAGTCAGTAACAACAAGCTGAAACCTCAGACATAAGCTAGGTCACAATGGTTGGCTGGAACCCAGGTGGGTTCTGGTCTTCTGATCTTGGCAGTGTGAGTATATGACTGATATCAGGGCTCTTTGTTATGGAGTGAAGCACATGCACTTTTGCTTAGAAACAAGAGGAATTGGTGGAGATCCAGGGCAAAGTGTAACACGTACTTGTGATACTGACGAAGCCTGGAGGTTCTCACAGGCCTACTACTATCTTCCTTCCAACAAACTAATCCAGCTCATAGGAGACATTTCTACAGCAAAAACATGTTCCAGGACTCCCAGTGGATGACTGAAATCATGAATAGCACCAGACTCTACACATGTTGTTCTTTTTTCCATTTTTATATATCAATGAAAAAAAATCAAACACCAAGATGATTCAATTATAATAATTACATTAAATATAAATGTCTTAAAAATCCCCAAAAGACACAGAGATTATTGAGATTGGACTTTAAGAAACAGTAAGACCCAATGATATCCTGCCTCAACAAACATAATCTGAATATATAGTCATGAGTAGGTTAAAATCAAAAGGTTGGGGAAATATATACTATGATTAGATAAGCCAAGAGAAAGCTACAGTGGACATGCAATATTAACTAAAGTGTATTACAAAGCAAAATTCAGCAGGATAAAAATAATTTCAGAATGATAACAGGTTCAATTCATCAAAAGGACATAAAATTTTTAAATGTTTAATCATCTAATAACACAGCTCCAAAATATACAAAAAACAGGATCTGGTAAGATAAATATATTTATGATTAAAACCGATTAAAAGAAAAAAACCAAATGATTAAGAGAAAAAAATGTTCTGGGGATAAGGGGACTGTAGATTTAAACACAAGGGCCAAGCAGTTGACATAATTGCTATTTATAGATGACTTTGCAATGATGGTGAGATCCACATTGTTTCCATAGATGCCAAACATTTAGCATGCTAGACCACATGCTGACACACAAAACAACTCAGGGAAGTTTAGGAATCAGACAGTGCACTTAAAGCATAACAGAACTGTTAGGATGCTACAGTCGGCTACGTCTGGCTAGTCCTCCAATACGCAGAAAGTAAATGTGGGAGCTACAGGCCCTGAGCTATGAAACTAAAGTTGTGACCCATAAGAAAACAGTGATGTTTGACTTCCTTATAAATAAGAATGTCTACTCTTTAAAAGACAGTTTTTGAGAGAATTAAATAACCAAATACTGGGGAAATATTTGCAAACCATGTGTCAAATAAATGACTTAAATCTATAATGTATAAACCCTATGGATTAGGATGACATCCCAGGGACAAGAGTATTTGCTGTGAATCAAGAGGTGAGTTCAAGTCCTCAGCTGATAAAAAGCTGCGCCATACCACAGCTCGCAATCCCAGCCCTGGAGGCCATCGACAGGTGGGTCTCAGGCGCTGGATGGCCAGCCTGCCTGCCCAAAGCAGTGAGCTCCAGGTTCACTGAAAGACCTTGTCTCAGGAAAGCAAGGTGCTGAGCCAGCAAGATGGCACAGCTGGTACACGCACTTGTCACCAAGTCTAACAACCTGATTTTGATCCCCAGAGCCCAAATGGTAGGAGAGAAATGACTTTTGCAGGATGTCCTCTGACCTCCTCCATGTGTATGCACCTACACACTCATGTACGTATGCGTTTGCATACGTGAGCGAGCACACACACACACAAACACAGAGATATAGATGGCTAGATAAATAGATAAATAAATGTTAAATGAACAAAGACCTTAACATTATCAGTCATTGAGGGATTACAGTTCAAATCACAATGAGGTATCATTTCACACCTATTTAAATGGCTCAAAATTTAAGAGTGGCAATGGAGAGATGCTCAGAGGTTAGGAGCACTGGCTGCTGCTCTTCCAAAGGGCCAGGGTCAGTTTCCAGCACCACAAGGAGGCTTACAGCCATCTATAACTTAACTTACAGGGGATCCAATACTCTATTCTAGTTCTTGTAGACGCCAGGCACACACATGGCACACCAACATACATGCAGGCAAAACACTCATACACAGAAAATAAAATAATAATAATAAAACGGGTTTTATAAAAAGAAGAGAAAAAAGGAAAGAGGGAAGGAAGGAAAGAAAGAAAGAAAGAAAGAAAGAAAGAAAGAAAGAAAGAAAGAAAGAAAGAAAGAAAGAAAGGAAGAAAGAAAATGTCAACTTTCAGGGAGAACAGAGCTGCTGAAATTCTTGTGTTTCTATGGAGGATTTAAAATGGCACAGTCACATTAGAAAACAGTCTTGACATTTATGGCAAAGTTAATAAAACGTTTATTATATGCCCCATCAATCCCAATTTACTTAAGAGAAATGGATGCACAGTTTATGTAAACATTTTACATGAGTTCTTGTAAAAGCTTTAATTTATTATAACTAAACCCCCGAGACATTTTAAATACCCCTGTAAATGTTTGAGTGGCTCAGTCCCAAACAAGCATAATTCAGAAAAACTAAAACAAAAAATCAGAACTATTTTTTAAGAGGAAAAGAAAATGGGCAGGCAGCCTAGAAACTTTTTCAAGCTTGATCTGCAAGACTATTACCCAAACATGTGTGCAGTTCTGTTGTTCTGGGTCCCAAGTCAACAGTTGGGACTAGCCTGGCTATGTAGAGAGATGCTGTCGCAAAAACCAAAACAAACAAATAAGAAATGAATTGTCTTCTCTAAGAGACCAGAGTGACATGTGAAGTATAAACTATGCCCTTGACTGCAGTGGTCCAAGAACAGATTACTGATGTTTTTCTAAGAGTCTTTGCAGATGGAAGGTCAAACAGAGATGGACAGATGCTGGTATGCCCGACTGAAGAAAGTTCCGTGCAAAAACCTTAAGTGGTGCTTGCCTGTACCAGGATCCAGCTTCAGTCCAAAGCTAGAGAAGGAAGAAGAAGAGGAAGAGGAGGAGGGGAAGTTATTACACGTCCATGTCTTCTCAAAATTCCTGTTGAAAATTCAGTGTGCTGGATTAACAGATAGAGTTTATGTAGATTCTGAGACAGGATAGAAAAACAGGGAAAGATTAAGGGCACCAGAGACAGACAGACCCAGAGACAGACAGAGAGACAGAGACAGACAGAAAACACATAGAGATAACCTGACCCTCTGGAGTGGTTTATGTCACTTGCTGACAGAGTCAAGAATTTTGACAGTTGACTGCAGTTGGCCTGTGCAAAAACAAAACAAAACAAAACAAAACGAACCTACACTATACTTCACTTCTAAAAATATTACAAATGTGACTCTTAGAACAGCTAATGGCTAATGTCTAAGACCGAAACAACAAAAACCATACAAAGGGTCACAGCCATCTGTTTTCCTCTGGGAGAGTCTCCAGCTTCCCTGAGGAAGCTCGCTGTGCACGGATAAACGCAGTCCGGGCTGCAGCTAGGGCTCCTTCTCTTTTCTGCCTCCTGTCCCTTTAAGCTGCCTCAGAGACCTAACACTTTCTGTCAGAAATTGAGTATGCAAACACTTCTTAAAGTCTTAGTTGTAGATCTTAGTTGTTGATATAGCCTCAAATGCATCTCACTGCTACTAAAATGCCTGCTTCAGTAAAGAAATATGTGTACCTACCAACGACTTTCAATTCTGTCTTCGATGTAGATTGTTGTCCTCAAGTGCCACTTCAAGGGCACCAAAACCATGCGTACAACTGTAGCTAAGGCACTTGTGTACTCTCTTCTCCAATGGCTACCCTGGGTCTCTTTCAGTGCATCTTCTCCTTTTGATTGATTAAGACTTATCTGAAATACTTTTCTTTAATTCAAGCCAATATCCTGGGTGCTTGTTAAGTCCTGAGGGGGAATTCCTCAGGCAGGAGGGCTGGCAACTTCAACTTGCATCCCTGCATCCCTAGCATAAGGTGACAGTTTCTTCCTCAAGGGTAGGATTAGTGTCCATATACCCAAGGCTCAGGAACACTAAGTATATCCTTTCGTGATGTGAGAATATGGCAGGAAGTCACTGTCTATAAATAATCAAACACACCTCAACAGAAACCAAAGACGTATCTTTTGATATTTCTCTCTTTTTAAGATTTTTAAATTGATTCTTTGTGAATTTTACATCATGCATCTGATTCCCACTCATCTCTCCATCCCTCCATATCTACCCTTACACCTCCCTCCCCAAAGAAAACAAAAAAAAAAAGAAATAATGAAACAAACAATAAAACATCTCACCCCCTGCCCTTGCAACTTCTCCCACAAGGAAACAAAACAAACAAACAAAAAACAGAACACACACACAAAATTCTCACCACAGAAGCTGCCCCTTCACACACTCCAGCAGGTCATAGATGCTGTAGTTGTTGGATGGGCCAACTCAAAGCCCTGGATCTGGGCCTGGATAGTGGCTGAGTTGGTCAGTCAGCCGGGTGTTTCACACCCACACCCCAGGGCCAGATCTCCAGCATTGACCCAGCTAGCTCACCCAAGTGCCATAGGTAGGGTCAGGGCCAGCTCTACTGTGCTGCCCAGGGGAGATGTGTGCCCCCTCTCCTGAGTGCTACATCTGGTGAGAGATGGGACCAGCTCTTCCACTCTCATGACCTTGGCAGAGGGATTCTTATCTGTACTCCCACCACCACAAGGCAGATGAGGGGAGGGCTAGATCTTTGGTGTTCATGCACTCAGGGCTGGCTCATGCCTTTGCCACCAGGGCCAGCTCTACTGTACTGCCTAGGCAAGGGGCAGGGCCAGCTCAATACAGTACCTGGAAATCAACATGAACTTAGGTGGCAGCTTGAACCAGGGATAACTGCATGGTCCTTAGTGGTAACACAGCCTCAGATATCAATACAGACCCTAGGTGCAATAGGACCATGGACCCAAACACAGCAGCTAAGATGGTGTTGAATTTGCTTTGTGTCGTCTGTTTTATGGGGAAGGGGACAGTTTAAGAAACATTTGTTTTATAGCCAGGTATGTATGATTGCTTAAGTTGTGTTTCAACTTACTGTGTTTATCTGTAAAGCAGAAATGTCTCTAGCCTGCAAGCCCCATTTGCCCAAAGACATAACTTCCTGGAATGCTAGGAGCTGTTTGTTGCAGGATTTTTGATCACAGTGAGAACTCCAAGATGTGTGATTTACTGAAAAGCCCTGTTTCTAGTTGTGATGTGGTTCAGTCCTTAACACACACCTTTAATCCCTCTGGCTGGAGTATAGACATGTCCTTGGTACACACCTTTCATCCCCAACATCGAAGGTAAAGTTAGTTTGTAGAAGGAAGCACCCAGGTTTGAAAGTGATGTTTAATTGAGTGGCAGACAAAGTGACGAATCAAGAGAAAGATTTGAGAGAACGGGATACGCCCAACTCTCAGAAGCACAGAGGAAAGAGAGGTAACATAGGAGGGAGCAGTGCAGAGGGAGAGGAGAAGGAGGAGTTTTACAGACAGGGTGCAGAGAGAGAACAAGCTAGACACAGGCGAAGACAGAATGCGCCAGAGAATGAGAAGGAACCAGAAGATTAGAACTTATTGCCAGAGTTAGTATAAGGCCAAGCAGAGCAATTCAGGAGAGGCTGAGAGAGAGAAGGCAGATTGAATCAGTCAGCTTGGAGAGGCGTTTGAGCCAGAACAGCTGAGTTGAACCAGCCCACCTAGAGTTTAGTAAGAAGTAGAAAGGGTGAGCTTTCAGTAACAAGTCTCAGGGGCTGAAAATCTTTTAGGCCTAGATTAAATTGTACAGAGGCTAGACGCTTCCAGGACTAGGCCTGGGTTAACAGACAGAGGCAGTAAAGCCCTGGAGATGTCAATTAGAACAAAGATAGGTTAGGTAAACAGATTAGGTAATCTATGCAGAACCAATCAGGGGTCCGACTCTAAGTAATGGAGACAGGAAGACAGAACACCAAATGGGGTGGAGATGCCAGAGGTTCATCCTACTCCAGGTCCCTGTGGACCCAGGTGCAAAAGCAGCTCCCTTTTTGAGGCAAGGTCTGTACTGTACTGCTAGGCTGTCCTTGAGCTCTCAGGCTAAACCATCCTCCTGCCTCAGCCTTCCTGACCTTTTAAATGAATCAGAACATACTGAGTCCAGGATGTCAGTCAACTGCTACCTTTTTGGTTGCTTTGTTAAAAGAAATTAGAAATTAATGACTTCCCACTGAAAGAACCTAGTGGGGAAACCCCCACTCAACTCCCGATTTGGCGTGCATCCAAGAATCACAAATAGAACACAATACCTTGATGTAACAACACGAGGTATTTTAATGGCGGAGCTCCGGGTCGAAACGTATCTCACACAGGAGACAGTGGATTCAACCACAAGGCTTGGAAGCTAGGGGTTTTTATAGAAAAGGAGTGGGGCTGGGGGAGGAATTGGCGCGGTTTCACATGATTGGTCCATTTAAACATTAGCAGCCTGTAACATTTAACTTAGGTCAGAGGGGTGGGAGATAGGGAGGCGATGGGCCTGCCCAGGCATGTCCTGGTCTGTTGTGCTATGTTCTCAGCCCCAGGTTTCAAAGCTCACAAACAACTCTTTGGGCTATTTGACATACATTACATGAATCACAGGTCTCAAGTTTTATTTCCTTTCACCACTAAGTAAGTTTGATTAGATACTTGCAGATATACTAAAAAGATATTCATTGTTTTAGATGTTCTGCATATTTCAAAGACTGCTCTTAGTTTCCTAGGGCAGTGCGCATGCCTGTGCGCGTGCGTGTAGGGGCTGGAGGGGTGGAAGTTGGAGAGGTGGGGGGGGTGCAGGCAACGCAGGGGGCCAGGGCAGAGGTGGCTGGCTGTTCCTTGCTGATCCATAGCCTATTACAGTTCTAAGCAGAGATTTGTGGTTTGACTACTTGTGAAAGGGAATTTCTAGTCTGAGTCAGAAAAAGAACCCCCCACCTCTGGACAGTATGCTTTGAGGTTCTGTATTGGGTAGCTAGATCAACCAGCAGACCAGAGGGTCATCCTTCTCCACATTTTTTAAAAACAGATTTATTGTTTTATTTATATGAATAGATTGTAGCTATCTTCAGACACACCAGAAGAGGGCATCCCATTACAGATGGTTGTGAGCCACCATGTGGTTGCAGGGAATTGAACTCAGGACTCTAAAGGAGTAGTCAGTGCTCTTAACCGCTGAGCTATCTCTTCAGTCCCCTTCTCCACATTTAAGATGTACAAGGAATAATGGAGAAGCCCTGTTCATTAAATGGATTTCACAGATTTTAAATCAGATTTACCTAATTGTGTAACTTGCAATTAAGTCAGATTAAAAAAAAAATGTGTGTGTTTCCTTGTTTGTCTGTATGTGCACAGTGTACATACAGGTACCCACAGAGGCCAGAAGAGGGCACTGCATTGGGTCCCCTGGAACTGGAGTTACAGATGGTTGTAAGCTGTCATGTGAGTCCTGGGAACTGAACCTGGGTCCTCTCTCCAAGAGCAGCAAGTGCTCTTAACCTCTCCAGGCCTAAGTCAGACATGTTAAATCCAGATTTTTTTCACTTGAGAGAGGGCTTTGCCAGGCTGAAAATATTTTGCTCTTTGGGGTCAGAGAATAAAAAGAATTGCCAGTATTTGTAACTGGTACTTGGAACACTTCCTATCCTGTTCCTTCCTAATGGATGCTGTGCATCTTTTCATGTGCTTAACTGGCATCCATGCCTGCTCTTTGATCAAGTGCTATGTTTGCAGACAGAGCACTCATGCACATACAATTTAAACAATCTGACTCATTAAAATTGAATTATTTATATTCTTTTATTGAACTTTAACTTTTTATACCATCACACTGGAAAAGCAAGATTCAGATCTAAATTGACTTCTCATGATGGTGATAGAGGACTTTAAGAAGAACATAAATAACTCCCTTAAAGAAATACAGGAGAACACAGGTAAACAGGTAGAAGCACTTAAAGAGGAAACACAAAAATCCCCTAAAGAATTACAGGAAAACACAATCAAACCAGTACAGGAAATGAACAAAACCATCCAGGATCTAAAAATGGAATTAGAAACAATAAAGAAATCACAAAGGGAGACAACCTTGGACTTAGAAAACATAGGAAAGAAATTAGGAGCCATAGATGCAAGCATCACCAACCAAATACAAGAAATAGAAGAGAGAATCTCAGGTGCAGAAGATACTATAGAAAACATTGACACAACAGTCAAAGAAAATGCAAAAAGCAAAAAGTTCCTAACCCAAAATATCCAGGAAATCCAGGACACAATGAGAAGACCAAACCTAAGAACAACAGGTAAAGACAAGAGAGAAGATTCCCAATTTATAGGGCCTGTAAATATCTTCAACAAAATTATACAAGAAAACTTCCCTAACCTAAAGAAAGAGATGCCCAAGAACATACAAGAAGCCTACAGAACTCCAAATAGAATGGACTAGAAAATAAATTCCTCCCATCATATAATCATCAAAACACCAAATGCACTAAACAAAGAAAGAATATTAAAAGCAGTAAGAGGAAAAGGTCAAGTAACATATAGAGGCAGACCTATCAGAATTACACCAGACTTCTCACCAGAAACTATGAAAGCTAGAAGATCCTGAGCAGATGTCATACAGACCCTAAGAGAACACAAATGCCAGCCTAGACTACTATAACCAGCAAAACTCTCAATTACCATAGAGATATTCCATGACAAAACCAAATTTATACAATATATTTCCATAAATCCAGCCCTGCAAAGGATAATAGATGGAAAACACTAACACAAGGAGGGAAACTACACCCTGGAAAAGTAATCTTTCAACAAACCCAAAAGAAGATAGATAGCCACATAAACATACTTCCATCTCTAACAACAAAATAACAGGAGGTGACAATCACTTTTCCTTAATATCTCTTAACATCAATGGACTCAATTCCCCCCAAAAGACATAGACTAACAGACTAACATACATAAACAGGACCCAGCATTTTGCTGCATACAGGAGACCCACCTCAGTGACAAAGACAGACACTACCTCAGAGTAAAAGGTTGGAAAACAATTTTCCAAGCAAATGGTCCCAAGAAACACACTAATATCAAATAAAAATCAACTCTCAACCAAAGTTATCAATAAAAGATAAGGAAGGACACTTCATATTGGTCAAAGGGAAAATCTACTAAGATGAACTCTCAATTCTGAACATGTATGCTCCAAATGCAAGGACACCCACATTCATAAAACAAAAACAAACAAAAAAAAACTTTACTAAAGCTCAAAGCACACATTGCACCCCACACAGTAATAGTGGGAGACTTCAACACCCCACCCTCAGCAATGGACAGATCATGGAAACAGAAACTAAACCGAAACACAGTGAAAGTAACAGAAGTTATGAACCAAATGGATCTAACAGATATTTATAGAACATTTCATCCTAAAGCAAAAGACCATACCTTCTTCTCAGCACCTCATGGTACCTTCTCCAAAACTGACCATATAATTAGCCACAAAACAGGCCTCAACAGATAAAAGAAGATTGAAATAATCTCATGCACTCTATCAGATAACCACAGACTAAGGCTGGTCTTAAATTCCAACAAAAACAAGGGAAATCACACACACACATGGAAGCTAAACAGCACTCTACTCAATGATAACTTGGTCAAGGAAGAAATAAAGAAATTAAAGGCTTTTCAGAATTTAATTAAAATGAAGACACATCGTACCAAAACTTATGGGGCACAATGAAAGCAGTGGTAGGAGGAAAACTTATAGCTCTAAGTGCCTCCAAAAAGAAACTGAAGAGAGCTTACACTAGCAGCTTGACAGCACATATGAAAGCTCTAAAACAAAAAGAAGCAAATACACCCAAGAGGAGTAGACAGCAGGAAATAATCAAACCAAATAGAAAGAAAAATAACTATAGAAAGAATCAACCAAACCAGGAGCTGGTTCCTTGAGAAAATCAACAAGATAGATAAACCGTTAGCCAGACTAAGTAGAGGGCACAGAGACAGTATCCAAATTAACAAAATCAGAACTGAAAAGGAAGACATAACAGCAAAGTATATCTTAAAAAAATAACTATTCTTTTGTTGAATATCAACAGTTGAAAATGTTAAAATCATGTTCTATTGATAATTTTTCTCACTGTGCTCGAAATTAGCATTTTCTTAATGTTTAACTTCAAAGAGTTTTTGGTACTTTGAAATTTTAAAAATATACTTACTGATAGAAAGGAAGGAAGAGAGAGAGAAAGAGAGTGAGGAAGAAAGGAAGGAAGGAAGGAAGGAAGGAAGGAAGGAAGGAAGGAAGGAAGGAAGGAAGGAAAGTGACAGGGAAGGAATCTATAGAGTCCTGGCTATAGTAGTTAGGAAAAGCAGAGAAAAGAGACAGAAAAGCCCTTGAAGAGGACCAGTGCACAGTGCACATATTGCAAGGAGAGAGGCCACTGGGCCCAAGAGTGCCCTAACAAATGGAAGCTGGAGGTGGGAAATTCCAGGTCTTGGGAAAACAGCAAAGGCATTAGCCCTGGGGGAAGACAGTGTCTAGGGAGGATGGGGTTCAGATCCCCTCCCCAGGGTAACTCAGAGTGGAGGGGAAACCCACTCAATTCTTGATGGACACAGGGGCCCAACACTCAGTCCTCCTCCAAGCTGATGGGCCAGTCTCCAGCAAAAAACCTGAGTCCAAGAAGCTACTGGTACCAAGATGTATATAACCAAAGAACAGTGGACATTAGGATGGGCCAGGTATCCCACTTATTTACTGTCCCTACCCTCTGTTGGGGCAAGACTTACTCTCCAAGGTGGGGGCCCAGATACATTTCCTGCTCGATGGGCCACAACTAACTGGCCCAAAAGGAGAGCCTATGGGTGGAGGAAAGACCTCCCTGATTGACCCCTGTGGGGCGCCAAGGCGACCTGCTTTACAGATGGGAGCAGTTTTCTCCATGCTGGTCAGAGATGAGTGGGTGCTGCCATGGTGGACGGCACAAAGGTCATCTGGGTGGAACTTCTACCCCTGGCATGTCAGCGCAGAAATCAGAGCTAATTGCCTTTATTAAAGCCTTGGAACTTGGGGCTGGCAAGAAGATTAACATCAACATGGATAGCAGGTATGGCTTTGCCACAGCCCACAACCATGGGGCTATATACCAAGAGAGAGGCCCGAGGCAATTACCAGGCTTGAGAAGTGGCTATGCAGGAGCCTATCCAGATTATGGGCCTGCAAGAGACACCCACTGGGAAATGGGACTGGACTAAAGAATGGCCTCACTTAGAATATACTGGAAAAGAAAGGACTCAGATTGCTACTCACCCTACCAACTACTACCTAGAGAAGGAAGGGCAATGGTGCACACAAGAAGGAAAATTATACCCCCTAGAAAGCAAGCAAAAGACTTACTAGGCCAAATGCACAGATGGACTCAGTTAGGAGATAAGGAGCTCATCCAAGCAGTCAAGGGATCTAAAGTCTATGTAATGGACCTCAGGTTTTAGGCTAGAGAGAACAGTGTACGGTATGCCAGCAAGTGAATGCTTATGTGGCCAAGGGTAAACAGGGCAGAAGACCTAGGGGAGAGAGGCCTGGAGTATACTGGGAAGTCAATTTTACAGAAGTTAAGCCAGGAAAATATGGTTACAAATACCTTCTAGTGTTTGTAGATACTTTCTATGGATGGGTTGAGGCTTTCCCCACCAAGCAGGAAACAGCTACCATGGTAGCCAAGAAGATATGAGAGGAAATTTTCCAGAGATTCAGAGTGTCCAAGGTAACTGGATCAGACAATGGTTCTGTTTTTGTCTCTAAGGTAAGTCAGGGATTGGCAGAGACATTGGGGACTAATTGGAAGCACCGTTGTGCATACTGTCCCCAGAACTCATGGCAGGTAGAGAAAATAAATAGAACCTTAAGAGAGACTTTGACTAAATTGACCTTGAAGACTGGCACTGACTGAGTGGTGTTCCTTTTCCTGGCCCTGTTCCGAGCCCGGAATACCCCCTACCATTTTAACCTGACCCCTTTTGAGATCCTGTATGGGACTCCCACTCCCTTGACCCCCACTCTTGATTCCCTCAGAGTGACTTTGCAGACTGACGAGAATCTTATGGCTTGATTGCAAGCTTTCCAGATCACCCATCAGAAATTGTGGCCTAAACTTAGTGCCCTGTATAACACAGGTACTCCAAGTTGGAGATTGGGTATATGTTAAGGGACATCATGCTGAAAACTTGGAAGCAAAGTGGAGAGGGCTGTTCCTGGTGTTGTTGACCACCCAGACCTCCATTAAAGTGGATGGAGTAACTTCCTGGGTTCATGTCAGACCAGCACCTGTGCCTGATGCCAACTGGATAGCAGCCAAACACCCAAGCAACCCCCTTCTGCAAGGCCAAAGAAACCTTGAGATGGCCATGGTGTATCTTCCAGTGCTGAGTCTCAGCAGCCCCCACAACCCTACTGGGGTGACTTGGCAGGTTCTCTCAGCCACTAGGGATGTGACTTGGTCCACAACAGAGGAACACCCACATTGTATCTGGTGGCTGGACCTTGTCTTTGATCTCTGTGATTTAGCAGTGGGCCTTGACCCCTGGGGTGTCCACTGGGAGGGATTGCC
Source organism: Mus musculus (assembly GCF_000001635.26). NCBI lineage: Eukaryota > Metazoa > Chordata > Mammalia > Rodentia > Muridae > Mus > Mus musculus. The sequence continues at coordinate 41,999,760 of NC_000070.6, forward strand.
CAAATGTGGGGGATGTGGGATATGTAAATCTGAACTGTGTCTCAGAATTGGCCTTGGAGGGTGGGGCTTAGAGTGAGGATACTCAAATTTGAGAAGTTTCTTGCAAGAAACCCCCATATATGTGTGACCTCGAGATGGGAGAAGCTAGCAGCAGGCCCATTAGTGCTAGGGGGCCAACCACTTTTTCTGTGCTACCTAGAGGTGTGAAGCATTGGGCCAAGGTGAAAGAAGGACTAGCCAAGTGGAAGAGAGAAAGAAAGAAAACCCAAGGTTGGTTTGAATCCTGGTTTAACAATTCTCCTTGGGTTACCACCCTGATCTCCTCCCTATTAGGCTTCTTAGTCATCTTGATTTTACTTCTGACTTTTGGCCCCTACATTTGCAACTGCTTGGCCACTTTTGTTAAGGAATGCATAGGTACAGTCCAGCTACTGATCTTAAAGCAGAGATACAAAGAACTAGATACAGAAGACCAGGAGTATAAGAAATCAGAATACCAGCAATAGCTTCGGGATTGAAACATGCACAAGAAAAAAGGGGGTGGGGGGGGATAAAGAGGTCAGCTCAGGACCTTTGGAAAATTCCACCAGGCACCCCTCCCCCTGGAAGAGAGAGGTCATGAAGCATGTAGGCACCCCTCCCCTCCAGAAGGGAGGGGGGACCAACCATTGGTCACCTGCAGAGACCAATCAATTTAAAAGTCACACTGTTCTGCCAATCATATTGTGCCTAGTTGCTGGTGCTCCATTCTGCCCCCTGGAAACTGTATAAAAACTTGCTGAATGGGCTGCCTGAGGTTATTGCCTCTCCTTCAGGTGCAGGATGACCCCAGTGCACAGGAACAATAAATACCTCTTGCTTTAGCATCGATCCCCAGATCCATGTGGCTCACTCAGGGGGTCCTCGGTAGCTAAACCTCACCAGAGACTTACACTAACTTTAAATTTTTAAATAAGTGAAGTATATTCTGGAAATAAATACTTTGTTTGATTTACAATCATTTCCTGCCAACTATAGCTTTTCTTTGCATTGATTCTTATTCTTATCATTTTAAATTATGCATAGGGGTGTGTGTCTACATGTGGATGTGTGCTTATGTGTGGGGGCACTGGAATGTGGCCACCAGCTGTGCTATTGACAATCATAGGCCACCTGGCATGGGTTCTAGGAATTAAACTCATGTCTCTGAACAGCAGCAAGCACTTTTAACTGCTTCACCATTTCTTTACTTTCCCCTCTTCTTGCTTTCTTTCATTTTTAAAAAATGGTATCTTTGGCAGATTTTTTTTCATTTTGATGAAATCTAATATTTTTCCTGGTCCATTTATACTTTCAGTATCACATCTAAGAGTTCTATCCTGATTCATGGTCACAAGGATTTTCTTCTAAAAGCATTATAGTTTTATGTGTCACATTTCAATTACAGCCAGCTTGAGTTTTTTTGTTTGGGAAGGTGGTGTTTCTCTGTCTGGGTTAGGAGTCTAACGCAGGCCTCCAGCAGGCCAGACAAGCACTGTGACACTGGGACCCACTATAAATCAGTTTTATATGTGATGTGAGGTTTAGGATGTAGTTGACCTTTTGTATAAGGATGTCACAATCAACACCACTTGATGAAAAAAGATCTTTGTAAAGTTTCTCTGATACAGAAATTCAAATATTAGCTACTGTACTGTGTAGATCTTCTCTTATATGTCTCGCTAATGGGTCTTTCTCTTTTACTACATTATGTAGATCACTATATTTTATAGGAAGTCTCACAATTGGATATGATTCCTCCAACATTCTTCCTTTTAAAAGTTATGTTCTTTTAGGAAAACCACCTTACTATTATATGGTTTGGTGTATCTCCCCTCTTATGTTGCTGTCTTATATATTACACCCACATACACTGAAAACCTCATCATGGCCTGGGGATGGAGCCTGGTGCAGGTCACTTTTCCAGCATGTGTGAGGACCTGAGTTCAATTCCCAGCACTGTGAAATAAAATATTAGGTACTTGTGATAAGCTGTCTTTGTCATCAAGTTGATTGGATAAGAATCACATCTGGAATGTGTCTACAATGGTACCTTCCAGAAAGGTTTGACCAAAGAGGGAAAAACACATCCTGATTGTGAACAGCACCATTGCCAGACGAATCCAAGAGGACAGGGTGGCAACATCCCCATCTCTGCTTCCTGAGTGCAGGCATCCAGGTGACCAGACACCTCATGTCCCTTCTATGCCCTGGCGGACTGCATGCTCACATTGTGAGACAAGATATGCCCGTCACATGTTGCTTGTATTGGGTATTTGACCACACAGTGAGGAACAGAGCTGTTACAAGACTTCCAGTCTCTGCTGTCAGTGACCAAGCGTTCGGTTGCAGAGGAAAGGTACCTGTTCTTTCTTTCCTAACGTTCTAAGTTCCCTTCGGCTACTCTTTCTCTCTTAAGCAATAACCACAGATAAGGTCTTCCAGTAACAGTTTCTTCATTTTCCTTTTACCTTCAGTCTGAAGAATATTTCAGTAGTTACAGAATTCCGTCTGGGTAATTATTTCCTTTTCAGCATTTGAAAAGTATTGTTCCACTTTCTTCCGGTTGTCATGGTTTCTCATGAGAATCTATAATCACTGAAATTTTATTCTGCTTCATGAATATGTTGCTTTTTGTTCTGGTTACTTTCAGAACTTCTTCTGTGTCTCTGTCTTTCATCACTTTGATTATTAGGTGTCTGGGGGTAAAGTCCTTTGTATTTATTCCTGTTTTGGGTATTTTAAGCTTTCTAAATTGAGAAGGTTTTAGAAAAAAAATTTTTTTTGAGGCAAGGTCTCTCTATGTAGCCCTGTCTATCCCAGAACTCACTATGCAAACCAGACTGGCCTCAAACTCAGAGATCCACTTGCCTCTACTTCCCCAGTGCTATGATTAAAGGTGTGCCACCATACCCAGCTAAACCTAGTTCATCTCATGGATTTTCTATTTTCCTTCTGTTTCATTCACTCTAACTTTCTATGAGAATCTTCAGTATTTGGCTATCCTTGGCATTGTTACACATATTTTTCTACCAGAGATTTTTCTGTTTTTTCATATTCTGAATAACTGCCTTGATCCTAGACATTTTGAATGTTATTCTATGGATCTTCAAGTCTTACTTAAATCCTACTAATGATGTTGGTATTTTAGCTTTAGCAGACAATAGATCCAGCTGGATTCAGGCTCTAAGTTCTAAGTGGCCTTCTGCGAGCTGAGCTTCCATGTCAGCTCAATTTTCAAAGCCTTGCTATGCTATTCAGCTCCTTCCCACGTGTTCACCGCCAAGTGTCCAGTGTGGGCTTTGAACACCAATTTTTTCCAGAGAAGAGCTCTCAAAGACTGTGCACACTGACAAGGGTTGGCGCAACTCTGTGCATTCCAAAGGTAGAGCTGCTACATAAACAACTTTCAAGATTGCCTTCTCGAGCTGCTAACATCCCAATATTTACCTTTGTGACTCCTCTTTTCTTATCCCGCAGTAAGGGAAAGCCAGTGATTCCTTTACCCCACTCTACCACTTCCCACAATGCATTAGGACCAAGCAGCAGGAGGCACCATAGGGGCTCACCTGACCCTTGACCTCAGCTCCTCGAAATAGAAACTTCTTTATGACTGCCATTGCCAAAATGATGAAAGATTTTTGAACCAGAATTATTACAGGACTTCTACTGAAGTCTCTCTGCCCATGCCCGTGTGTAGGTTGAGGTTTCAGATGGAATTAAATTTAGTCCGGAAAAAAAAAATTCAAAAAGCCACCACTGGTGCTGTGGTTCTGTGAGCCCAGGCTTGCCCTCGAATCCAGCTGTGCTGGTTCTTCTCTGCAGATTCCAGCTTCAGTGAGCAGGGGCATTCGCTGGGAGGTGCTTAATGCATTCTACTCAGAGCTGAGAGCTCGCTTGATGATCCTGTTTCTGCCCTGCAAAGGCATAGATAGTTTCTGGGTCTGTTGAAGGTGGGTCCCAAAGGTTGGCAATGGTTCTTGATGTGAGGGAGTCCCAGAATCCAGGAGGACCCGGTGCACAAGTGTCCCTTCCCCTGGAGAGGTAAATCTTGAATTTTTTTTTGAGTTTTGTTTTGTAAGAGAAACATTGTGTTGGTGCTCACCTGATCTTACCACAACTGTAATAAAATATTGAAGGATTTTATAATTGCAGATTGATTTTTGTGGTTTTAGAACTACACAAGGAACATGATTGTGTAAGGATACAATGCTCTTCTTAATTAAATAAAATGCAAACCTTTTACAATAAAGAGCCAGGTGTAGTGGCACACGCTTTTAAAACCAGAACTCAGAAGGCAGAGGCAGGTGGATCTCTAGGCCAGCCTGGTCTACATAGTGAGTTCCAGGATAGCCAAGGCTATGCAGAGAAACATTGTCTCAAAAGAAGAAGAGGAGGAGGAGGCAGAGGAGGAGGAGGAGGACGAGGAGGAGGAGGAGGAGGAGGAGGAGGAGGAGGCAGAGGAGGAGGAGGAGGACGAGGAGGAGGCAGAGGAGGAGGAGGAGGAGGAGGAGGAGAAGGAGGAGGAGGACAAGGGATGGAGGGAGGGAGGGAGGGAGGGAGGGAGAGAGAGAGAAGACAGGGGCAGCAAACAAAGGTTGCCTAGATTTTGTGTCCAGATATTATTTTTATGGCAGTTACTTGCCACCTCTGGCCTCAGCTCGTGTCGTGGGGAGACAACTGCTCTTTATCACTGTGGTTCTTATATGCACTGCAGACTCTTGTTAGGCTCGCCCGTGTCTGACTGAGATGACAGAATATCCAGGTGAGATCCCAGTAAATAACAAATGAGGGGGCTGGAGAGATTGCCCTGCAGTCAAGAGCACTGGATGTTCTTGTAGAGGACCCAGGTTCAGTTCCTGGCATCCACATGGTGGCTCACATATGCTCATAACTCTAGTTCCAGGGACTCTAACGCCTTCTTCTGACTTCTGAGGGCACCAGGCATGCATGTGGTGCACATATATGCACTGAGACAAAACACTCATACACAAAAAATAAAAATGCATTAAAAAATAACAAATGAGAAAAAAAAAACGGAAAGCGATAGTCCTTGTGGGACTGGAGGTTTCAGGGTAGGATGGTATTCAAGGGGGCTTCCCCTTGTCTGAGGAGAAGGGGAGGGGTAATGGGGGAGGGATTTTTAAGGGTGGGACTGGGAGGAAAAGAAGGAGGGGGCTGCAACTGAGATGTAAAGTGAATAAATTAATGGATTTTAAAAAAAAAACAGAAAGCAAACTGAATGAACAACTTTGCCGTATATGTCAAAGAGGCATTTAAGATTGTACAGGGTTCTTTGCCGCTTGGGGAATCCTTGGGTTTGTCTTCATATTCTTTTGGCTTCCATAAGGTGGAGCCACCGGAGCACAGCTCTGAGGTTTGAAGGAGGTTCCCCTAAGGCTCCCTATTTGAACACTTGGTCCCAAGGCGGTGGTGCTTTCGGGGGAGCTATGGAGCCTTTCCAAGGTTCCTAACAGGAGGAAGTACCTCACTGAGAGCTTACTTTGAGCCCAATTCCACTTCTGCCTGTTCCCGCCCCATCTTTCTTTCTCCTCCCTTCCCCTACATGTGGATGAAGATGCGATGAGCCAGCTTCCTGCTTCTGCCCCCATGCCTTCCCCACTATGATGGAGTCTATCCTCTGGAACCACAGGCTGAAAACTCTCTTCCCCAGGTTCCTTTGTTTCCTTGTTTGTTTGGTTTTTGAGACAGGGTTTCTCTGTGTAGTCCTGGCTGCCCTAGAACTTTCTCTGTAGACCAGGCTAGGCTGGCCTCAAACTTGGAGATCTGCCTGTCTCTGCCTCCCGAGTGCTGGGATTACTGGCATATGCCACAACCCAGCTCCCTAAGGTCCTTTTTGTCAGGATATTTTATCCCAGCAACAGAATAGTAACTAATATAGAAGTAATTACATGAAGTAAGCCCATATAATTCCTCGAGTCTGTAAGGTTTCTATGTTGAAGACCTCTAGGTCCTAGACAGTTAATACAAAATTACTTCTTGCTCAGATCCTATCTCTGGCCAATAGAAATTTGCCTTCAACAATGAGTCAGTATTATTATTTAACTGAAAATATTCTTCATCATCCTAATCATGCATGAATCATCCAGGTCCTTCCTAAGCACTTAATCCAGCTATACAACACCGAAATAAAAGAAGGTGTCCACACTGAACCCTCAAAGGCTGCATGAAAGAGGGGCAGGATTATGAGTGACAGGAAAAGTGTTAGGACAGAATGTGCCCAGGGAGACGCGGTGGCTGGGTCTGTTTAGTTGAACCACAAGCAAGAATTGATACCTAAGGGGTTAAGATAGTAGAGCTCAGATTTTTTAAAAATTATTTATTTATATATTTATTTATTTTATGTATGTGAGTACACTGTAGCTGTGCAGATGGTTGTGAGCCTTCATGTGGTTGTTGGAAATTGAATTTTTAGGACCTCTGCTCACTCTGGTTGGCCCCGCTCGCTCCAGTCAACTCTGCTTACTCAGTCCCTGCTTGCTCCGGTCCAAAGACTTATTTATTTTTATACATAAGTACACTGTAGCTGACTTCAGACACACCAGAAAAGGTTGTCAGATCTCATTACGGGAGGTTATGAGCCACCATGTGGTTGCTGGGATTTGAACTCAGAACCTCTGTAAGAGCAGTCAGTACTCTTACCAGCTGAGCCATCTTGCCAGCCCCCAGAGCTCAGATTTTAACATATGTATGAGATTGTCAAATTGTCTCCTGTCCTTTTAGCCTGTCAGTTATTCCTAATTACCCCCGCCTTCCATCTGCTTCTCTTTACAATTAAATGGAGACATCTCAGAAGCTTTCCTTTATGATTCACAAACAACTTTATCGCCATTACTGAGCTCCCCGGGGGAAGCTCAGTATTTCAGATGAAGGAAAAATCCTTTTCTCTATGGGGAGGGCAGGACTCTGCCTTAAAACATCTGTGCACCTCTCTAGGCCTTGTGCTCAGTTTCTTTCTGTAGGTCAAACTTGCAAGGCTCAAGGCTCATGATGGCCTCTTTCATCCTATTATTATCAGTACTGTCACATAGTATGGTGGTGCACACCTTTACTCCAGGGACACCGAGTCAGAGGATCTCTATGAGTTTGAGGCCAGTCTGACCTACACAAGTTCCAGGACACCTCACCTTGTCTACTCACCCACCACATGGGCGTCTGGAGCTCATGGAAGCCAGAAAGGGGTGTCAGATCCCGTAGCATTAGATTTACAGACAGCAGTGACGGGTTCTGGGAACTGAACCTGGATCTTCTGGAAGAACAGGAAGTGCTTGTTACTGTTGAACCATCTCTCCTGTCCCAGTATGTGATCACATTCTTGTGTTAACAGTGGTCCCTGTCTCCACCAAGTGTTTCTAGATTCTTGGCATCATATTCTAGGAATTGAAATAAGCACACATGGACTGAAAAGTAGCCAGGAAGCTGTTCAAAATCAAGATGCTAGAATAGATGGGAAATCTGCTAATAAAAGTGGCAGCAGCCCATATGAACGAGAGAACACTCGGGGTACCACGTTCACACCCAGGACATCTTTTATGGGATTTAAAGAGCAAAGTAACTATTTACCACAAGCCATAATTGGATAGTTCTCTTTTTGATTGACATATTTGAATTATATAACCTTTTCTTCTATTGCACACGACTCTTCCCACAATGCATCTGATTTTTAAATCTTATGCACATCCAAACATGCATAGGCATAAGATGGTAAATAGGAGCTTCTCCCTGTTCACTCAGAGGACACAGCCTGCCCTGTTGTACATGCATCAAAACTAGCTCAGCCTGCATTGGTCCTCCTACCCTTGTTCCTAAGTATAACTGAAGTACATATAAATAGAAACTGTCTATGTGTGATGGCTGTTAAAGGGAAAAGAAATTAGTCCATTGTTTGGAGAGAAGTTTGTGCAGGCAACTTGATGCAGGTGGGGAGGGTCTCGGTTGCTAGCATGTTGCTAGGTGCTCAGATGTGTGCATGATACATGCAGGTGTGAGTCCTAGGCTGCTGTGATGGTTTGTATATGCTTGGCCCAGGGAGTGGCACTATTAGAAGGTGTGGTCCTGTTGGAGTAGGTGTGTCACTGTGGGTGTGGGCTATAAGACCCTCATCCTAGCTGCCTGGAAGTCAGTATTCTGCTAGCAGCCTTCAAATGAAGATGTAGAACCCTCAGAGCTCCTTCTGAACCATGCCTGTCTGGATGCTGCCATGTTCTTGCCTTGGTGATAATGGATGAACCTCTGAACCTGTAAGCCAGCCCCAGTTAAATGTTGTCTTTTATAAGACTTGCATTGGTCATGGTGTCTGTTCACAGCAGTAAAACCCTAACTAAGACAGCTGCTGAGCATGTTAATAGAAGACGGGTCTGTGTATCCCCCAAGCCAAGTAGAGTCTCCGTTTGCTAAACTATTTCCTATGCTTCCCTACCTCACTTTGTGTGTGTGTGTGTGTGTGTGTGTGTGTGTGTATGTGTGTGTGTGTGTGAGAGAGAGAGAGAGAGAGAGAGAGAGAGAGAGAGAACATGCTCATGTATATAAATGCAGAGGTCAGTATCAGCTGTCTTCCTTATTTTTTGTGACAAGGTCTCTCACTGAACTTGGAGCTTGCTGATTCAGCTAGACTATCTGTCCCCACTTCCCAACACCACACCTTACACAGCTGCTGAGAATGGAACTCAGGCCCTCAGTCACACCAAGCTCTTTACCAACTGAGCCTTCTCCCCATAGTCTTAGTTTATAGGTTAGTAGAGTGTGCCAATACACTACAAGAATTTTTTCAAGAGGTGGGGAAGCTATTGGGTTAAATACAGAAGTTGATATAAGTAGCTATTGCGGGGACTAAAGATGGCATTGGCTCCTTTGTTTATCAGCACATGTTCATTGTACAAAGCCATGCGTCTCAATGACATTTTTTGTTCAAGTTTGTTGTCCATATCCATTCCCTATTACCCCCCTGTGTGTCACTCTTACCCCTTCCTGATAGTTTCTTTCCTCTTGCAAAGTAGTTTTGCCTATATTTTCATGCCATATAGGCATGTGCGAGCTCCACTTATGAAAGGAAACCTTTAATGATTGTCTTTCTGGGTCTGGCTCATGCCACTTGGTATGAACTCCAGTTCCATTCATTTCCCTGCAGATGGTAGTGTTTCAGTCTCCCTCATGGCTGAATAAAGCCTCATTGTACATATACATACAGCACATCTTATCTTGTCCTCTTTAATGGCTGTATAGGATGAGCCCATTGGTTGTTGTGAGCAGTGCTGTTGTGTAACTAACTGGAAAGGAGCAGGTCTGAAGGTCACTGAGGGTGGAACCCGAATCCTGACCAGCTTTAAGCCCCTCCTCTGTGTCCCTGGTAACACTAAAATTTTAAGGAAGCAGGAAGAATCCCATTTTATGTGGGAATTTGAGATTTTTTTTTAAATTACATTTTATTTACCTACTGGGAGTACAGGAGCACACACACCAGCAGTGTACCAGTAAAAGCCAGACGACAATCTGTGGGAACGTGAAAGGCAGCCTGTGTTCTGGTTGAGCCAAGCTTACCACGGAGGCTCAGTAGAAAACTCTACAAGGGATGGAACAGTGAGTCATGTTCTCAGACGTAGGTGCTGACACCATGGAGCCCCCAACTCCATAATCCTGTGACTATCAGTCACGCAGACAATGTCACAAGCTCCTGGCATTCTGGCTAGACTCCACCCCACAGTTACCTGACTATAGCCAGGCATGCTCCTCCCCGCAACTACCCTGCAAATGCGAGATAGCCCATCCCACTATAAAAGGGGCTGCTTGGCCCCTCCTCTCTCTCTTAAGCTCACACCTCACTTATTCTCATCTCTAGTTCTCCTTCTCTTCCTCCCTTCCCCCTTCTCTCCACGTGGCCATGGCCGGCCTCTCTTTTTCTACCTTCTCTTTCTCTCTGCCTTTCTACAATAAAGCTCTAAAACCATGAACCGTCTCTGCTCATCAAGACCCACTGTGCTTGAATGATGGACTAGGCCTTCCCGTAAAGAGCTGCATCTAATCTCCCGATAGCCGACACCACTAGACCAAGGACTCTCGCCAGAGTGGAAACCACCCAGAGCTCTTTCTTCCCCTTTCCCCTTCTCCCTTCAGCCCTGGGGCTGACTGAGCCGCCCTTGGGGTCTCCACCCATTCTCAGCTCTTCCTCCGTTGTCCAGCAATGTCCTGCGATGGCCAAGACCTAGAACCTGTCATCCCTGGACTCCGTGAAGCCCAGGGACCCGGACTGCTCCCTCTCCATCCCCCGAGGACTGGGGTTCCGTGGCTTCCCACAATCTGATGCTCACCCTAGGGGCGTGGAGAGTGCACAGTAGTCCCTGAGTCCATCCACCCAGAGCCCCAGAGCTCGGGGGTTCTCTCCCAGCCCCTTTATTTCCCCACTCCCACTGCCTGACAACAGTCTGCAGAGGTGGCTTCTCTCCCCTGCCATGTGGGTTCCAGAGATCAAACTTAGGCCATCAGGCTTGGAGGCAAAGACGCTTTACCTGATGAAAATACCCCATGAAAGGAAGGACGGTAGCGGGAATGCTTCCTCCTGGGAGAGCATGACTTTTCATATGTTTGTTTAATTTTTTTTTTTTTTTGAGACAGAGTCTCTATATATAGCCCTGGTTTTCCTGGAACTCTCTATGTAGCCCAGGCTAGCTTCAAACTCACAGAGATCTACCTGCCCCTGCATCCTGAGTACTAGGATTTAAGGAATACACCCAGCTCATTTTATGTGGGAAGACCCGCAAAAAAATTATCAAATAGAAAGTAGGGGGAGCACCCCAAACTGAAAGACACTGGACAGAGAAACAGACAGCAATAATGTAGATAATGATTTGACCACAGACTCGGTAGGAAAATGTAGTAAAAGGCGCCTGGGTACTTCAGTTACATTGTCCATAGAGTTAGAAAACAAAGGAGTGTGCTACTGAGAATAGAGGGCCGGATGGGCCAGCTTATACTTAAACAAATATCACTGATACCTGACAGATCCAAGATGAGTGACAGTGGATATATCCAGGGGTCTGAGTCAGCACAAAATGGTGGACACTAGCTCACCCAAGAATCCCAAAGTAAATGGTGATATAATTTGTTATCAAACTACTTGTGATGATTTGAATGCTTGGCCCAGGGAGTGGCACTATTAGGAGGTGTGGCCTTGTTGGAGTAGGATTGACCTTGTTGGAAGAAGTGTGCACTGTGGGGGTGGGAAATGAGACCCTCATTCTAACCCCATGGGAGTAAGTCTTCTCCTAGCAACCCTCGGATGAAGATGTAGAACTCTCAGCTCCTCCTGCACCATGCCTGCCTGGATGCTGCCATGTTCTCACCTTGATGATAATGGACTGAACCTCTGAACCTGTAAGCCAGCCCCAGTTAATTGTTTTCTTTATAAGAATTGCCTTGGTCATGGTGTCTGTTCACATCAGTAAAACCCTAACTAAGGCACAACTTTGGGCCGAGCACCACTTTTATATGAATATGGCATTGAGATCAAGAGCATTTGCCTGTACCTTCACCAGCCTGCTTGTGTGTCCATCTGTAGGGCTGTGTGTCCCTCTGTAGGCCTGCCTGCCTACGTCTACGTACCTTGGTTGTGGTCTACATGTGTCTTTGCCTTCAAAGACATGTGCCTAGTGGCCTGTGACAGCCATCACCTGGGTAAATAAAGGCTGCCATGCCTGTCTACAGCTCCTTGCATCTTCTTTAGCCTTTTGCCCTCCCGTGACTCACATCCTTTCGTGGATTTGGAACTTGAACCTCACAAAGAGCTTAATGGTTATTAAAGCTATAGAAAGCTATATTTAAGAAGTAAAAAGATCTGGGCCTGGTGACTCATGTCTTTAATCCCAGCACTTGGTAGGCAGAGGCAGGTGAATTTCTGAGTTCGAGGCCAGCCTGGTCTACAGAGTGAGTTCCAGGACAGCCAGGGCTACACAGAGAAACCCTGTCTCGAAAAAAACAAAATAAAGAGGAAAAAAAAGAAGAAGAAGGTAAAAGGAGAGCAGATTTGGTTTCATTTGATTTCAACACTCAGGAGACAGAGGCAGGTGGGTCTTTGAGACATCAAGGACAGCTTAGCCAGTATGAGGCTAAGCAGATATACATGTGAGATGTTGTCTCAAAAGAAAAAAAAAGAGGAGAAATTACCCAAGGAGCTAAAGGGAACTGCAACCCTATAGGTGGAACAACAATATGAACTAACCAGTACCCGGGAGCTCTCGTCTTTAGCTGCATATGTATCAAAAGATGGCCTAGTCGGCCATCACTGCAAAGAGAGGCCCATTGGACTTGCAAACTTTATATGCCCCAGTACAGGGGAACACCAGGGCCAAAAAGGGGGAGTGGGTGGGTAGGGGATTGGGGGGGTGGGTATGGGGGACCTTTGGGATAGCATTGAAAATGTAAACGAGGAAAATACCTAATTACAAAATTGTAAAAAAAAAAAAAAAAGAAAAGAAAAGAAAAGAAAAGAAAAGAAAGAGGAGGGGGAGGAGGGGGGAAGAGGGGGGAAGAGGAGGAGGTGGGAGGGAGAGGGGACTGGAAATAAAAAAGTAGAAATGAGAGAGAAACCATGAGATGAGGACAAGAGAGAGAACTCAAGAAAGAAACAGGTGCAAAGGAAGAGACCAATCATAACTGACAAAACCAGCTCCAAAACAAAACAATCAAGAATTGAACATAGCTGCCATTACCCCACAACATAAACACCCATGTTTTCCTGCCATTTAGGATTTAGCCTATGTATTGAGAGCAAAGCCACAGTCCCTCCAAGACAACCTTGAAATGCACTGACTTGGCATTGTTCAGACAGAGAACGCGGCTTCTTTTCCAGCCTCAGACAATGTCATCTTTGGCTGAGTTCTTGCCTAGATACATCTCCGGCTGAAATGCGGTTTCCCAATTTCCCTTTTACATTCCAGACCTTGACTCAAGCTTGTGAGTCTTTTTTAAAGGCTATCAGTGGTTCCTAAAATTGAGGAACCTATTAACAAGGTCCCTTGGGCTAGTTTTCAGACAGTCCTTGACCGGTCTGAGAGGTATTCATTAGTTTCTTTGTCTTGCTTACAGATTCAGTTTCCTGGTGATAGGAGTTCATATCATAGTCTATGGTTACTAGAAATCTTCATACATGATGTCTGGAAGTGACCCGGGTCTTTAGAGAAGTTCGTGTTGGGCTGTGTTGCTTCCTGATGCCCCTTTCTGCACATATCCTTTTTGCTCCAAGGGGGACACTGGCTACAAAGCCTCTCTCTCTCTCCTCCTCTTCCTCTTCTCTCTTTCCTCCTCAGCTCTCTTTATTCTATATCTTAGGCCTGCAGGACTTTATACACACTCTTTAGTGAGACAGCTTTCTTTTGTCAGAAATCTTGTAAGAGTAGTTAGGAATAATATATGGTAAACATTTCACAGGACAACCTCGAAACCGTGTATCATCTCAGGGGAACACAGAAGTCATGAGGACAGCTGAGAACCCACACAGGACATGGCTCCTTCCAGACACTTAAGCCTCAGCCTTGTAGCAAGCCCCCAAACCATTTAAGGAGATGACCAGCAATTTCTCTTCTCTGTTTATATATGGAAGTGCTCGTTTGACTTGCAAAAAAGAAGACAAAAATGTCATTTTATGATTATGATGTTATAACAGAAATGTAGGAGTGTGAAACTTATAATGTTATAGACAAATTTAGTATGAAATGCAAATATCACAGTAGAGCAGGCTGGGTGTCTCAATCTCAGCCTAAGCTGGGACAGGATCCCTGCCTTCCTAGTTCAGCTCACTAAAGAGCCCAGTGCTCAGGAGGAAAGTGGTAAGAGGGTGATAATTCCAGGGGACCTGGGGTGATTTTCACCTCATAAATCTTTCTTAACTCCTCTCGGGAGTTAATATTTACAGTAGTGACTTGTCCCTGTACTATTAACAGTTGCTACTTGGGATAATACAGACTGCTACTTAAAGTGACCGAGATAGCTTGAAAACACATGACAACCTCCATACCTGATCCTTCAAAGGACCCCAGCACCATGAGAAAAGCATACATTGCTTTTCTCATTTCTTTACTTCATTGGTTTTCCACAATTATTGACTACAATTGGTCCTGCACTAGATATTGGTGACCAAACAGTAGTAGATGAAGAGACTTCAAAATTCTTAGAGCCTACATCTTGTAGTAGAGACAGAAATTAAGTTAATAGTTAATTATACACACACACACACACACACACACACACACACACACACACACACACACACACACACACACATATTTCGTTATTCAAGACAGGGTTTCTCTGTGTAGCCCTGGCTGTCCTGGAACTCACTCTGTAGTGGTCTAACCTCCAACTCAGAGGTCCACCTGCCTCTGCCTCTCTGCCTCTGCCTCTGCCTCTGCCTCTGCCTCTGCCTCTGCCTCTGCCTCTGCCTCTGCCTCTGCCTCTGCCTCTGCCTCTGCCTCTGCCTCTGCCTCTGCCTCCTCTGCCTCTGCCTCCTCTGCCTCTGCCTCCTCTGCCTCTGCCTCCTCTGCCTCTGCCTCCTCTGCCTCTGCCTCCTCTGCCTCTGCCGCCTCTGCCTCTGCCGCCTCTGCCTCTGCCGCCTCGCC